>NW_028164723.1:0-11475 GCF_964263955.1 Coregonus lavaretus
CTCCATACCCTAGCACTCAGAGGGCAGTGCATCTATAGACATAGCAAAGCTTTCTCCTGTTCTCTCCATTCCCCTTGTCCTCTCCTGTCCTTCTCTTCTCCCATTCCCCCTGTATTCTCCTCTCGCCCCACTCTGTGTGTCATTCTGCCTGTGTCCTCCCAGAGATCCAGAGACAAAGCCAGGCTTTGTGAGGAGCAGAGCAGAGTAGGATGATGACTGGCTAACTCGCAATACAGAGAGGTCTCTGTGTCAACCAACGCATGACTTCCACTAACGCAGATTTGTGTGTGTGACCCCCACCACTCCCAGGCCTGAGGAACATTCTTCATCTATTATGACCATGGTCATCTCCTCCCATCCTCTCTCCATCTCCACTCCTCTCTCCATCTCCCCTCCTCTCTCCATCTCCCATCCTCTCTCCATCTCCCCTCCTCTCTCCATCTCCCCTCCTCTCTCCATCTCCCCTCCTCTCTCCATCTTTACTCCATCTCCCCTCCTCTCTCCATCTCCCCTCCTCTCTCCATCTTTCTGTGGTCTCTCTGTTTCAGACTATACAGGACAATCACCTCTCTCCCTCTCTCTCTCTCTCTCTCTCTCTCTCTCTCTCTCTCTCTCTCTCTCTCTCTCTCTGCTCTCTCTCTCTCTCTCTCTCTCTCTCTCTCTCTCGCTCTCTCTCTCTCTCTCTCTCTCATACTAGTCACATTGAATATTCCACTCCGCTCCAACTGTAATTAAAGAAGAGAAAAAGCGATGGGGGTGGATGACTGCGTCCCAAATGGCACCCTATTCCCCTATGGTCACTGGTCTAAAGTAGTGCACTATATAGGGAATATGGTGTTTTCTGATGACGTCGTATGCAGAATGACCTCATTCACGCCAGTGTCACACACACACACACACACACACACACACACACACACACACACACACACACACACACACACACACACACACACACATATACACACACCCTCCCCTCCCCTCCCAACCCAACCCTACCCCACCCCCAACCCCACTCCCCTCCCCTCCCCTCCCCTCCCAACCCAACCCTACCCCACCCCCAACCCCCCTCCCTGGAAATTGAAATGTGTCTGCATCTGCCGAGCTGCGCTGATTGGACAGAGTGATAGATGGGATTCACAATGGGTTTGTGTCATCCATAGGTCACACATACATTAGCACACATCACCACACATCACCACACATACATTAGCACACATCACCACACATCACCACACATCACCACACATCACCACACATCAGCACACATCACCACACATCACCACACATCACCACACATCACCACACATCACCACACATCACCACACATCACCACACATCACCACACATCACCACACATCACCATACATCACCATACATCACCACACATCACCACACATCACCACACATCACCACACATCACCACACATCACCACACATCACCATACATCACCACACATCACCACACATCACCACACATCACCATACATCACCACACATCACCACACATCACCACACATCACCATACATCACCACACATCACCACACATCACCACACATCACCACACATCACCACACATCACCACACATCACCATACATCACCACACATCACCATACATCACCATACATCACCACACATCACCACACATCACCACACATCACCAGAACCACACCTACATCTATCTGGAGGCCTACCTCATCTATTCTAGCATCCAGGAACAGAATCCATCTATGGCATAGCCTGGAATGAGTGGCTGGGAATCCACAATAAATATTGCTTAGTTTCCCCAGCCTATGGTAATGATGTTGAGCTCTCATTTTACTAATGACAATATCGCTGATTTAATAATATCTTATCTATGGGACTGATAGTTTGTTGAGCATCTACTCAATATAAGTGTGTCAATTGAGGACAATCAAACTAAAGTGTCACCCACCAATTTACTGTCAGATCCCGAACGTACAGGCATCTTGAACTGATAGTGTATCTGTGTGTGTGTGTGTGTGTGTGTGTGTGTGTGTGTGTATCTAAACGTGTAGCAGCTATTGGAGGAGAGGGCAGAGGAGAGCTTGCTTTGCTAACGTCTCTCTGTCATGGTCAGGGAACTGCTTGACATAATTGTTCAGCCTATCTGTCATGGTCAGGGTTAGGGTCAGCCTGAGTGGAGTAAAATGGATAAGAGAACAATCACTTGCTTTTGTTCATCGTCAGCAGCCAGCTAACAGCTAACGGCTAACAGCTAACCCCATTTTCTCTTGTGTGTATGTATGTATGTGTGTGTGTGTGTGTGTGTGTGTGTGTGTGTGTGTGTGTGTGTGTGTGTGTGAGAGTGAGTGTGTGTGTGTGTGTGTGTGTGTGTGTGTGAGTGTGTTTCCTTCTTCTTTCTGAAAGGCCCGGGCCCATGCAGCGCAACAACCCTCTCCTCTTAACGAGATTAAAGCTACTTTCTGGGATTTGAAAAACAACAACATGGCGGCCACACCACTTGTTTTGGTATACAGCTGAGGGATAGGGGGTTGGGGAAATGTAAGCCCTCTCAAAATGAATAGACTGACAGTCCTTGACATCCACATTACAATTTTAACTAAGCTATATAATGTTTGTAACAATGGGGTAAAAAAAACATGTTTTGATCACAGTAAAGACAGACGGTTGTGCTAAAGCTCATATAGCATTTATAAGTTCTACTCTTGACTGTAAGTCGCTCTGAATACGAGTATCTGCTAGAATTGAAGCAACCATTGAACAGCTTCAAAGACTGCGTCTTTAACTAGACAAGCCATTTGACCTAGATCTTGGTGGGAGTAGTTCTACATTAGAGATGAGAGAGCCCTGCCTGTGTTCAACTGCATTACCTCGGATGACTTGAGGCCTGCTGGACAGTTTGAGGGGAGGAGGGACAGTAGGGTATAACACTAGGTTGGTTTGAGGGGAGGAGGGACGGTAGGGTATAACACTAGGTTGGTTTGAGGGGAGGAGGGACGGTAGGGTATAACACTAGGTTGGTTTGAGGGGAGGAGGGACGGTAGGGTATAACACTAGGTTGGTTTGAGGGGAGGAGGGACGGTAGGGTATAACACTAGGTTGGTTTGAGGGGAGGAGGGACGGTAGGGTATAACACTAGGTTGGTTTGAGGGGAGGAGGGACGGTAGGGTATAACACTAGGTTGGTTTGAGGGGAGGAGGGACGGTAGGGTATAACACTAGGTTGGTTTGAGGGGAGGAGGGACGGTAGTCTATAACACTAGGTTGGTTTGAGGGGAGGAGGGACGGTAGGGTATAACACTAGGTTGGTTTGAGGGGAGGAGGGACGGTAGGGTATAACACTAGGTTGGTTTGAGGGGAGGAGGGACGGTAGTCTATAACACTAGGTTGGTTTGAGGGGAGGAGGGACGGTAGGGTATAACACTAGGTTGGTTTGAGGGGAGGAGGGACGGTAGTCTATAACACTAGGTTGGTTTGAGGGGAGGAGGGACGGTAGGGTATAACACTAGGTTGGTTTGAGGGGAGGAGGGACGGTAGGGTATAACACTAGGTTGGTTTGAGGGGAGGAGGGACGGTAGGGTATAACACTAGGTTGGTTTGAGGGGAGGAGGGACGGTAGGGTATAACACTAGGTTGGTTCTTCTTCTCTAGCATTGTTGTGTTTCCTGTAAAATGGACACCCACATGCATCACATCCTCAGAGAGGAAATAAACAGGACATTGGAAAAATCCTAGCATACTTTGAGATTGTAATAAATGATATTGTTCATCCTGATCAGACAGGTTTTTTTATATGGATGATAATATGCCATTTAGCAGACGCTTTTATCCAAAGCGACTTACAGTCATGTTCGCATACATTTTTTACATATGGGTGGCCCCGGGGATCGAACCCACTACCCTGGCGTTACAAGCGCCATGCTCTACCAATTGAGCTACAGAGGACCACATGATATATTGGCGATAATATATGACAATTACTTGAAACAATTGAACATTATGAAACATCAAAGATACCGGGCCTGGTCTTCATAGCAGATTTTGAAAAGGCGTTTGATAAAGTACGACTAGAATTTATATATAAATGCCTGGATTACTTTAATTTCGGTGAATCTCTTATTCAATGGGTTAAAGTAATGTACAGCAACCCCAGGTGTAAAATAGTAAATAATGGTTACTTCTCAGAAAGTATTGAGCATTTAAGAGGAGTAAAACAAGGCTCTCCGTTGTCTCCATATCTATGTATCATGGCCATTGAAATGCTAGCTATTAAAATTAGATCCAACAAGAACATCTTGTTTAGATGACTCAAGTTTTTTCTTAAGTCCGTAATCTGGATCCCTGAATGGTCTCATTGAAGATCTGGATCTCTTTTCTAGCCTCTCTGGACTAAAACCTAATTATGACAAGTGCACCATATTAACGTATTGGATCGTTAAAAGACACAGTGTTTACGCTACCTTGTAGTTTACCAATAAAATGGGCAGATGGCGAAGTAGACGTACTTGGTATTCACATCTCAAAAAAATATAAATGAACTTACCACAATCAATTTCAATAGAAAGTTTGCAAAAAATAGATAATTATGGAAAAATCACATTGATTAACTCTTTGGTCCTATCACAGCTTACTTACTTACTAATGGTGCTGCCTATTCCAGACGACTCGTTTAAAAAAAAAATCATATGAGCAAAAAATATTTCGAAATGAAACGTGCCTATTTATATAATGAATATGAGTTTGGGGGGCTAAAATTATTAAATATTAAAGCTTTAAACATCTCACTAAAAGCTTCACTCATACATAAATTATACTTAAACCCAGAATGGTTCTACAGTAGATTATTAAGAGAGGCTCATCCTTTGTTCAAAATGGCCTTTTTGCCTTTATACAGATTAAAACTTCTAATTTCTGACTAATTGAAAACGAAATTTTGTTTAAAGTATCGCCCTTTCTTAAACAAGCCATACGAAGCTGGTTACAATTTCAGTTTTATACTCCAGAAAAGATAGAACAAATATTATAACAAATGTTGTGGTTAAACTCAAATATACTTATTAATAAAAAAAACATTCTTTATGGATTTCTATATTTTTATTGTATTATATTTATTAATGATCTTATGAATATAAAGGGTGGAGTTATGTCACATATGCAGCTATAAAAAATATATAGGCATGTCTGCTCAATCCAAACCAACTGATTGCAGCATTACCACAAAAAATGAAGAAGGCAAGTGGAAAAGGGAGAAGGTAGGGAACTTGTTTGCCTGCCATATATTAAAGATACAAATTGGTTGAAAGGAATTAGCATACATATAAAAATATACCCGTTTCATTTGAGGACAAAAATGTTGACAGCTGCGCCATACAGATTGCTAAATAAATGTGAAGAGATTTTTGATGTACCTATTCCATGGCACATGGTTTATGATTTGGTACAAAAAACAACACTTGATTCAACACTTAGAGTTTTTCTATTTAAATTATTATAAAAAATTCTTGCCAACAACAGAATGCAATATATATGGGGCATACAACAATCTCAGCTCTATAGATTTTGCTGTGAAGAGACAGAATCACTAGATCATTTATTCTGGTATTGCCCCTATGTAGCTTGTTTCTGGTCACAGGTTTAGGAATGGTAAAAAAAAAACATCACAACATTCACTTAAAATGAACCTTACAAATAGCAGTGTTGGGCGATTTGGAAAGCCATAGTAGTCAATAAATAATATAATAATACTCGTAGGAAAGGTTTTCATCTTTAGCTCACAATCTGTGGATACTATACGATTAGAAAGGTTCAAAATGTATGTAAAATATCACAGCACAATTGAAAAATATATGGCACATGTAAACCAAACGAGGGTGGTGTATGGTGACAGGTGGGATGGGCTGAGCGTGGCTGAGGGGTGGTGTATGGTGATAGGTGGGATGGGCTGAGCGTGGCTGAGGGGTGGTGTATGGTGATAGGTGGGATGGGCTGAGCGTGGCTGAGGGGTGGTGTATGGTGATAGGTGGGATGGGCTGAGCGTGGCTGAGGGGTTGTGTATGGTGATAGGTGGGATGGGCTGAGCGTGGCTGAGGGGTGGTGTATGGTGATAGGTGGGATGGGCTGAGCGTGGCTGAGGGGTGGTGTATGGTGATATGTGGGATGGGCTGAGCGTGGCTGAGGGATGGTGTATGGTGATATGTGGGATGGGCTGAGCGTGGCTGAGGGGGGGTGTATGGTGATAGGTGGGATGGGCTGAGCGTGGCTGAGGGGTGGTGTATGGTGATAGGTGGGATGGGCTGAGCGTGGCTGAGGGGTGGTGTATGGTGATAGGTGGGATGGGCTGAGCGTGGCTGAGGGGGGGTGAATGGTGATAGGTGGGATGGGCTGAGCGTGGCTGAGGGGGGGTGAATGGTGATAGGTGGGATGAGCTGAGCGTGGCTGAGGGGTGGTGTATGGTGATAGGTGGGATGGGCTGAGCGTGGCTGAGGGGTGGTGTATGGTGATATGTGGGATGGGCTGAGAGTGGCTGAGGGGTGGTGTATGGTGATAGGTGGGATGGGCTGAGCGTGGCTGAGGGGTGGTGTATGGTGATAGGTGGGATGGGCTGAGCGTGGCTGAGGGGTGGTGTATGGTTATAGGTGGGATGGGCTGAGCGTGGCTGAGGGGTGGTGTATGGTGATAGGTGGGATGGGCTGAGAGTGGCTGAGGGGTGGTGTATGGTGACAGGTGGGATGGGCTGAGCATGGCTGAGGGGGGGTGTATGGTGACAGGTGGGATGGGCTGAGCGTGGCTGAGGGGTGGGATTAAAGAGCTTATGTTTGGTAATGTATTATTGTTATGTGATTGCTTTATAAAAAAGTACCATGTATGTAAAATGTATATGTAAAATGTATGTATATGTAGCAGAAAAGCTGTAAAAAAAGTAACAACATATGTGTCCTCCGAAGAGGGATGGGTAAAATAAAAAAAATAAAAAGAACATGACTAATATATGTCTTCAGAAAGTATTCACACCCCTTGACTTTTTCCACATTTTGTTGTGTTACAAAGTGAGATTAAAATAGATTTAATTGTCATTTTTTTTGTCAACGATTTAATACAAACTACTCTAATGTCAAAGTGGAAGAAAAATTCTAACATTTGGAAAATCAATCATGGAAAATAAAACATTAATATATCTTGATTAGATAAGTATTCAACCCTTTGAGACAATACATGTTAGAATCATCTTTGGCAGCGATTACAGCTGGGAGTCTTTCCACACCTGGATTGTGTAACATTTGCCCATTATTGTTTTCAGGTCTTGCCATAGATTTTCAAGCAGATTTAAGTCAAAACTGTAACTCGGCCACTCAGAAACATTCACTGTGTTCTTGGTAAGCAACTCCAGTGTAGATTTGGCCTTGTGTTTTAGGTTATTGTCCTGCTGAAAGGTGAATGCATCTCCCAGTGTCTATTGGAAAGCAGACTGAACCAGGTTTTCCTCTAGGATTTTGCCTGCACTTAGCTCCATTCCGTTTCTTTTTTATCCTGAAAAGCTCCCCAGTCCATAACGATTACATGCATACCAATAACATGATGCAGCCACCACTATGCTTGAAAATATGAAGAGTGGTGCTCAGTAATGTGTTGAATTGGATTTGCCCCAAACATTAACACTTAGTACTCAGGACAAAAAGTGAATTGCTTTGCCACATTTCTTTTGCAGTATTATTTTAGTGCCTTGTTGCAAACAGGAGGCATGTTTGCAACAATAATGTGTTTTTTATTCTGTACATGCTTCTTTCTTTTCAGTCTGTCATTTAGGTTAGTATTGTGAAGTAACTACAATGTTGTTGATCCATCCTCTGTTCTATCACAGCTATTAAACTCTGAAACTGTTTTAAAGTCACCATTGGCCTCATGGTGAAATCCCTGAGCAGTTTCCTTTCTCTCTGGCAACTGAGTTAGGAAGGATGCCTGTGTTTTTGTAGTGACTGGGTGTATTTGATACACCACCCAAAGTGTAATTAATAACTTCACCATGCTCAAAGGGAAATTCACTGCTCAACTGAGGGAACTTACAGATAATTGTATGTGTGGGGTACAGAGCTGTAATTTGTAGTCATAAACAAATCATGTTAAACACTATTATTGCACACAGAGTGAGTCCATGCAACTTATTATGTGACCTGTTAAGCACATTTTTACTCCTGAACTTATTTAGTCTTGCCATAACAAAGGGGTTGAATACTTATTGACTCAAGACATTTCAGCTTTTCATTTTTTATTAATTTGTATACATTTCAAAAACCATTATTCCACTTTGACATTATGGGGTATTGTGTGTAGGCCAGTTGCAAAAACACTCAATTTAATCCACTTTAATTCAGGCTATAACACAACATAATGTGGAAAAAGTCAAGGGGTGTGAATACTTTCTGAAGGCACTGTATACAGTTTATATGAAATGTCTCATACTAACGTGTTGGGGAGTAATTAAACTACATTTTGCAGTAGCTTGAAGTTAGTTGAACTAAATTCAAATCTTGGTAGTGTGTGTAGCTAACTACTGGAACTACACACTACTTGTTTTGCAAAAAATGAAGAAAATAGTCGGCCATCATTTCCTTTATTTTTCAGCATCAGACCAGACGAATTCTCACTTATAACATTACACATTCTGTTAACACCTGACCCCAGAGTGATCTGTTCTTGCAATTTGTAGTCTATGACATTTCAGATTTATATATACTTAAGTAGCTTGGATGTAGTGAATTACTTTTTCCAAGTAGCTTTAGGTAAGTAAACTTTGTTTTTCTTAAGGGTAGCTTTACTCGAGCTTAACTTCTTCCAGTGTGAAGTAATTGGTAGCTTGATAAACTACCCTGAGTGTACAAAGCATTAAGGACACCTGCTTTTTCCATGACATAGACTGACAAGGTAGTCCCGTGTAGCTCAGTTGGTAGAGCATGGCGCTTGCAACGCCAGGGTTGTGGGTTTAAATCCCACGGTGGACCAACATGAAAAAATGTATGTGCTCACAAACTGTAAGTCGCTCTGGATAAGAGCGTCTGCTGAATGCCTAAAATGTAATGTGAAAGCTACAATCCTTTATTGATGTCACTTGTTAAATCCACTTCAATCAGTGTAGATTGAAGTGCAACTCAATATTAGAAAGGTACTGTCCTACCCTCAAGAACTTCTCTTCGCATTTAATATGGTCATAGACCTGCCCCTCATATCCACAATAATTGCTATTACAAGTAATGGTAACACTTTACTGCATTATACCTGCAGGCTTTAAGTATAGTGTTATCCCAGTAATATATCTCAGATTGCACTCTACCAATGTTGATCTACACACGTCATAAAGCTCCTTATGCACAAGGGCTTTTCTCCATTTGTTCCCTGAGGTAAGTCATTAACCTGTAAGCCTCCAATCTGATGCCAGAGAGAGAGAGAGATTTCTAGCAGCTTTCATTGCACCACGCTATCCCTCGGAGGGCTCAGAGGGCTTTGAAATGAGAACTTCTCTTCCTCTAGCTTCTAGATTTCCAGAGCTCTGAAGCTCCAGCATCTCTTCCTCTAGTTTCTAGATCTCTGAAGCTCCAGCATCTCTTCCTCTAGTTTCTAGAGTTCTAGAGCTCTGAAGCTCCAGCATCTCTTCCTCTAGCTTCTAGAGTTCTAGAGCGTTGAAGCTCCAGCATCTATTCCTCTAGCTTCTAGAGTTCTAGATCTCTGAATCTCCAGCATCTCCTTCTCTAGTTTCTAGAGTTCAAGAGCTCCAGCATCTCTTCCTCTAGTTTCTGGAGTTCCAGAGCTCTGAACCTACAGCATCTCTTCCTCTAGTTTCTTGAGTTCTAGATCTCCAGCATCTCTTCCTCTAGCTTCTAGAGTTCTAGAGCTCCAGCATCTCTTCTGCTAGTTTCTAGAGTTCTAGATCTCCAGCATCTCAGCATCTCAGCATCACTGAATCACAGGGCCCAGAGGTCTAACTTCCACTTAGGCTACACACACACTTCAACCCTCACTTACACACTCATGCACTATACCCTCAACTTACACACCCTTCCCCTCACTTAGGCTACACACTCACACACTACCCCTTTCACTTACACACTAACAGGGGAGAGGTACAGGCTTGAAGGCCAATGTTATGAAAGAAAAATTGCAATAAAGTATGTGTTTTCCCTCAATATCTGACAGTGACAGTATCTTATTCATGTTTTTGAATGGAAAATGACAGACCTGCTGTTTACAAAACAGGTGTTTGATAGATATGTTTGGTAGACATAATTAAGTCCATATTTGTTTTCCATTACGAAAAGATGTTCCTCTTTCTTTTGTTTGTAGGGCTGTAAAATTGTAAAGCAAGACAGATTAAGCATTCATTCATTCACAAAGCCTTGAAAGTTTACTTTAGTGTTGAGCAATTAGCAAACTGGCTTAGTATCAACAATCACTCAAATATAATTTGAGAATAAATAATAAAATAATTAAAGTAAAGTGAGTGGAAACTGCATTTGTTCTTGCAATTTATTTGATTGATTTAGGGCATATTATGCAATTAAAAAAGGACGGCTTTTATTTCAAGATGTTGTTTTAGCATGCCTGGACATCAGGGTCAGACAGTGAAAAGTAGCTAGTAATTACTAGGCTAAGAGACTGCATCTGAGATTGAGAGAGAGAGAGAGAGAGAGAGAGAGAGAGAGAGAGAGAGAGAGAGAGAGAGAGAGGGAAAAGAGAGTGCATCTGATAGAGAGAACAGAACAGCACATTTCTCTCACTAATTAAAATGTGTCTGATTATCAATTAAGACTGACCTAAATTCCTCTGGTCGATAGAACCAGAACCAACCGGGACGATCTTATATAAAAGAGACGGTAGAGTTGAAAACAGACCTGGGCTTCATCCCAAATAGCACCCTATTCCCTATTTAGTGCACTACTTTTGACCAGAGCCCTATGGACCCAGGGGCTGCAGGTAGCCTAGTGGTTAAGAGCATTGGGCCAGTAACCGAAAGGTTGCTAGTTCAAATCCCCAAGCTGACTAGGTGAACAAATCTGTTGATGTGCCCTTGAGCAAGGCACTAAACCCCAATTGCTCCTGTAATTTGCTCTGGATAAGAGTGTATGACAAAAAACGTTACATGTAAATGGTCAAAAGTAGTGTACTATTTGGGGGATTCATATGCTATTTGGAAAAATTTAAATACCTTATCTGTGCTTGATTGTGCCTGCCTGGCTTAATGGATCAATACAATTGTCCCGAAAGTGTAACCCCCACCCATCTGACACTCCAGGTAAGCTAGAGCAGGCTTTCCCAAACTCTATCCTGCCTCCCCAGGTGCATGTTTTGTTTTTTTGCCCTCGCACTACACAGCTGATTCAAATCATCAAACCTCGATGATGAGTTGGGGGCCCCGGGACCGAGTTTGAGAAACCCAAAAAGGCTGTTTGGAAAATGTGTTGTTGTTCCTGTCATACTGTGGCACAGCGAGACAGAGGGAC
>NW_028164722.1:0-14252 GCF_964263955.1 Coregonus lavaretus
TGAGGGAGAAGGGGATACAGGAAATTAGATTAAAGGGTATATTGAGTAGAACGTCATTAGATATAGTCTAAAATATGTTGTTATCTTTATTTAAGAGCAACGGGGCTGGCAGGTAGGATTTAGTTTCTCCCTGTCACTGGCCCACACTCCAGTACAGTAGGAGGCGGTAATGCACCATAACGTTGGATGCCAACCGCCGATAAACCCCACTGAAGAAGAAGAAGAACGTCACAGTGATCACTGCGAGTTTAGTTGCAATTGTGTTTCTATTTCCGACAACATTCGCACGACGCTAGCGCATGCAAAAGTGGTACTTTTTAGTTGAGAGCTTGATAGTTTTACACTGACAGAACCGCACCAAATCCTAAAATCGATCAACATGACAAGTATTATATGTTCAGTACGAGGCTGTCACAATAATTGTATGAAGAGGAGGCCATTTTTTAATACAACAATGTTTTGAACACCAACCTCTACGTTGATCTGAATGTACATGTGGAGCGCCATTTAGCCTGCATCCACCTAAAGACGCAGAGTCTTTGGCTCAAAGCGTTGAACCTAAAGAAACCACCAAAACGGCCCTTTGTGTGCTCCTACCACTTCTTTGACAAGAAACCTGCATTATTGACTGATCAGAAACTGCTTTACAGAAGTGCACAAATCTGGATTCAAGGGGGGGGAGAGTCATTCAGCCATTACTACTCCCAGAACACTATCAAGGACACCACATGTTTAAGACGGACAGCTAACCCGAGGGTTCATGTGGAACACGTCATTCAAAGCCTCAAACGGTTTAGAATCATCTCACAGACAGTGCCAATCAACCTCTCATCTAAAATGGACGAAATACTTTGAAACTGTGCTGCCCTGTGTAACCTGCATATCATTCATGAAGATGCTGAATGAACTGACCAGTCAAATGCCATTCACAGGGTCGACTTCCCAATATGAATTAAAGTTATGTGTCAAAATGTACGTTAAATAAATGTCAATTAATTCTATAACAACTCGACTTAATTATTTGTTTTACATACTCATTAATATTAATAAAAAACAAAGCCATAAAAACTATTTCCACAATACTGTGACTGTTGATGCATTAAGATAGGCTTTTAAATTGAAAAACAAATAGTAACTGCAAACAGGAGAGACGTCTGACTACATACTTCTACAGAGCTGCACGTACAGTTGAAGTCAGAAGTTTACGTACACTAAGTTTGGAGTCATTAAAACTCGTTTTTTCAACCACTCCACACATTTCTTGTTAACAAACTATAGTTTTGGCAAGTCGGTTAGGACATCTACAAGTCGGTTAGGACATCTACTCGGTTAGGACATCTAAAATGACACAAGTCATTTTTCCAACAACTGTTTACAGACAGATTATTTCACTTATAATTCACTGTATCACAATTCCAGTGGGTCAGAAGTTTACATACACTAAATTGACTGTGCCTTTAAACAGCTTTGAAAATTCCAGAAAATGATGTCATGGCTTTAGAAGCTTCTGATAGGCTAATTGACATAATTTGAGTCAATTGGAGGTGTACCTGTGGATGTATTTCAAGGCCTACCTTCAAACTCAGTGCCTCTTTGCTTGACATCAAGGGGAAATCAAAAGAAATCAGCCAAGACCTCAGAAAAAAAAGTGTAGACCTCCACAAGTCTGGTTCATCCTTGGGAGCAATTTCCAAACACCTGAAGGTACCACGTTCATCTGTACAAACAATAGTACGCAAGTATAAACGCCATGGGACCACGCAGCCATCATACCGCTCAGGAAGGAGACGCGTTCTGTCTCTTAGAGATGAACGTACTTTGGTGCAAAAAGTGCAAATCCATCGCAGAACAACAGCAAAGGACCTTGTGAAGATGCTGGAGGAAACAGGTACAAAAGTATCTATATCCACAGTAAAACGAGTCCTATATCGACATAACCTGAAAGGCAGCTCAGCAAGGAAGAAGCCAATGCTCCAAAACCGACATAAAAAAGCCAGACTACAGTTTGCAACTGCACATGGGGACAAAGATCGTACTTTTTGGAGAAATGTCCTCTGGTCTGATGAAACAAAAATAGAACTGTTTGGCCACAATGACCACCGTTATGTTTGGAGGAAAAAGGGGGTTGCTTGCAAGCCGAAGAACACCATCCCAACCAGGAAGTACGGGGGTGGCAGCATCATGCTGTGGGGGTGCTTTGCTGCAGGAGGGACTGTTGCACTTCACAAAATAGATGGCTTCACGAGGAAGGAAAATTATGTGGATATATTGAAGCAACATCTCAAGACATCAGTCAGGAAGTTAAAGCTTGGTCGCAAATGGGTCTTCCAAATGGACAATGACCCCAAGCATACTTCCAAAGTTGTGGCAAAATGGCTTAAGGACAACAAAGTTAGGTGTCCTGAGTGGCGCAGTGGTCTAAGGCACTGCATCGCAGTGCTAACTGTGCCACTAGATCCTGGTTCGAATCCAGGCTCTGTCGCAGCCGGCCACGACCGGGAGACTCATGGGCGGCGCACAATTGGCCCAGTGTCGTCCAGGGTAGGGGAGGGAATGGCCGGCAGGGATGTAGCTTAGTTGATAGAGCATGGCATTTGCAACGCCAGGGTTGTGGGTTCGATTCCCACGGGGGGCCAGTATAAAAAAAATATGTATTCACTAACTGTAAGTCGCTCTGGATAAGAGCGTCTGCTAAATGACGTAAATGTAAAATGTAATGTAATGTATTGGAGTGGCCATCACAAAGCCCTGACCTCAATCCTATAGAGAATGTGTGGGCAGAACTAAAAAAGTGTGTGCGAGCAAGGAGGCCTACAAACCTGACTCAGTTACACCAGCTCTGTCAGGAGGAATGGGCCAAAATGCATCCAACTTATTGTGGGAAGCTTGTGGAAGGCTACCCGAAACTTTTGACCCAAATTAAACAATTTAAAGGCAATGCTACCAAATACTAATTGAGTGTATGTAAACTTCTGACCCACTGGGAATGTGATGAAAGAAATAAAAGCTGAAATAAATCATTCTCTCTACTATTATTCTGACATTTCACATTCTTAAAATAAAGTGGTGATCCTAACTGACTTAAAACAGGGAATTTTTACTAGGATTAAATGTCAGGAATCGTGAAAAACTGAGTTTAAATGTATTTGGCAAAGGTGTATGTCAACTTCCGACTTCAACTGTATTTTACAATCTGCCTGCCTGATGCACCTCAACAATAAATGGCAGCATGTGTGTAAAGTAGAATGTCTTCAACCTCAGGACAGTCTTCAGCCTCGGCACAGAACTGTGCATCACAGGGAACAGGGACGACCACTTGCTGGGACGGAGTCCAGATGAGCACCTTTACTTTCTCTCAGTCCTGTGCAAAACATACCAATTTGCACCTGCATGTAGTGGCCATGTGGCCCGTGTGGTTGCAGTTGGGGTGTGTCCTCCACCAACTTCACATCACAGGCTTTCCCATGGAAGACATCATCCAGCGAATCACAGCCCTTCCCCATGACAGGACACTTGATCTTCAGCAGTCCGTCAGGGCTTGCTGATAGCCATGGCTCTTCAACACTGACAACAGTGCCTCTGTGGTCCACAGAGTATCCACAGTCTTCCAGAGCCACTGGGAGGTCATCAGCTCATTTTCTTTCCCGTAGCGTGTGGCTGCATTCCCTCGGAACCCGGGATACAGGATGCTCCTGGAGAAACTGACCAGGGTTGGTGGATTCCTTGAGTCATGCCACAAGTGTGAGGCACTCCGCTCCTTTTGTGATCTGTTCCAAAGCAGTCGACTGGGTTGGGTCAAGTTTCACAAATTAATCGCAGAAGGACAGACACTCAACACGGGGGCCCCTCAGGGGTGCGTGCTCAGTCCCCTCCTGTACTCTCTGTTCACCCATGACTGCATGGCCAGGCACGACTCCAACACCATCATTAAGTTTGCCGACGACACAACAGTGGTAGGCCTGATCACCGACAACGATGAGACAGCCTATAGGGAGGAGGTCAGAGACCTGGCCGTGTGGTGCCAGGACAACAACCTCTCCCTCAACGTGACCAAGACAAAGGAGATGATTGTGGACTACAGGAAAGAAAAGAGGACTGAGCACGCCCCCATTCTCATTGACGGGGCTGTAGTGGAACAGGTTGAGAGCTTCAAGTTCCTTGGTGTCCACATCACCAACGAACTATCATGGTCCAAACACACCAAGACAGTCGTGAAGAGGGCACGACAAAGCCTATTCCCCCTCAGGAGACTGAAAAGATTTGGCATGGGTCCTCAGATCCTCAAAAAATTCTACAGCTGCACCATCGAGAGCATCCTGACTGGTTGCATCACCGCCTGGTATGGCAACTGCTTGGCCTCCGACCGCAAGGCACTACAGAGGGTAGTGCGTACGGCCCAGTACATCACTGGGGCCAAGCTTCCTGCCATCCAGGACCTCTATACCAGGCGGTGTCAGAGGAAGGCCCTCAAAATTGTCAAAGACTCCAGCCACCCTAGTCATAGACTGTTCTCTCTGCTACCGCACGGCAAGCGGTACCGGAGTGCCAAGTCTAGGTCCAAAAGACTTCTCAACAGCTTCTACCCCCAAGCCATAAGACTCCTGAACAGCTAATCATGGCTACCCGGACTATTTGCACTGCCCCCCCCAGCCCATCCTTTTTACGCTGCTGCTACTCTGTTAATTATTTATGCATAGTCACTTTAACTCTACCCACATGTACATATTACCTCAACTACCTCAACTAGCCGGTGCCCCCGCACATTGACTCTGCACCGGTACCCCCCTGTATATATAGCCTCCCTACTGTCACTTTATTTTACCTCTGCTCTTTTTTTTCTCAACACTTTTTTTGTTGTTGTTTTATTTTTACTTTTTTTGTTAAAAATAAATGCACTGTTGGTTAAGGGCTGTCAGTAAGCATTTCACTGTAATGTCTGCACCTGTTGTATTCGGCGCATGTGACCAATAAAATGTGATTTGATTTGATTTGACTTCCGCCAGTTGTAATTGACGTGCTCTCCATGTGGCTGGGAAAGAGTAGAGAATCTATATTTAAGTTATTATATAGAGTTAGAAAGCGTTGAACAGAAGAGACACAGATCAGTTCAAATACATAAAAATGGAACAGCCACAAATAAATATTCCTTTCAGTCTAATTTGACCTGGGATGCCACTGGCTGTGATACTATGGTCGGTTCAGCATTACCACACGTCTAGAGCAGACTCCCCACAGGCAGATCCAGGTGTCTCAGGCTGCAGACTCACCACAGGCAGATCCAGGTGTCTCAGGCTGCAGACTCACCACAGGCAGATCCAGGTGTCTCAGGCTCCTATTCAATTCCTCCTGTGAGTGGGAGGCAAGGGGTGAACATTCTGGACACTTTTCTGCATATTGGTCGCTGGCCTTATGGGTGTGTGAAGTCTATGCTGTTTAACCGCTTTGGTTCAAGGTTCCTCCGAGTCCCTCCATTCCATTGTCACTGCTCATCTGCACATGTGATAGAATGTTTGTTACAAAAAAAATGCAATTCCGAGAATATCCCATTATAAACAATTGTGTGACTGAGGACTATGTGATCAACTGAATCAAAACACATGCAGGTTTCATCGTAAACGTACCTTGCTATTGTTCCCACTTATACATACCATACTTTAGGCATTACCCCCCCCCCCCCCCCCAACCACAAGGATATTTTACAAACCTTATTCACCCAGAAAAAACAATAACACTAAAGAAATACATGTTTAAACACATTTTATACCTTACTCCCCTGGACTCCGTAAACTTACCTCGGCTTCACCAACATGAGATTTGACAGGATACTTACAGATTCCCCCACATTTAACACAGCAGTTTCTGTTGATTCACAAATACATGTTAAATCAATCATGACATCCTCAATTCAGCTTTCATCCGACAAAACGTTGGGTCTAACTGCTATGTTAAGTCTGACTGTTTTATCATTCTGTGTCTAGATAAGGGTTAGGGTTAGGGTTAGGGTAGGGTTAGGGTTAGGGTTAGGATTAGGGTTAGGGTTAGGGTTAGGGTTAGGATTAGGGTTAGGGTTAGGGTTAGGGTTAGGGTTAGGGTTAGGTTAGGGTTAGGGTTAGGGTTAGGGTTAGGGTTAGGGTTAGGGTTAGGGTTAGGGTTAGGATTAGGGTTAGGGTTAGGGTTAGGGTTAGGGTTAGGGTTAGGTTAGGGTTAGGGTTAGGTTAGGGTTAGGGTTAGGGTTAGGGTAGGGTTAGGGTTAGGGTTAGGATTAGGGTTAGGGTTAGGGTTAGGTTAGGGTTAGGGTTAGGGTTAGGGTTAGGGTTAGGGTTAGGGTTAGGGTTAGGGTTAGGTTAGGGTTAGGGTTAGGGTTAGGTTAGGGTTAGGGTTAGGGTTAGGGTTAGGGTTAGGGTTAGGTTAGGGTTAGGGTTAGGGTTAGGTTAGGGTTAGGGTTAGGGTTAGGTTAGGGTTAGGGTTAGGTTAGGGTTAGGGTTAGGGTTAGGGTTAGGGTTAGGGTTAGGGTTAGGGTTAGGGTTAGGGTTAGGGTTAGGTTAGGGTTAGGGTTAGGGTTAGGTTAGGGTTAGGGTTAGGGTTAGGTTAGGGTTAGGGTTAGGGTTAGGTTAGGGTTAGGGTTAGGTTAGGGTTAGGTTAGGGTTAGGGTTAGGGTTAGGGTTAGGGTTAGGGTTAGGGTTAGGGTTAGGGTTAGGGTTAGGGTTAGGGTTAGGGTTAGGGTTAGGTTAGGGTTAGGGTTAGGGTTAGGGTTAGGGTTAGGGTTAGGGTAGGGTTAGGGTTAGGGTTAGGGTTAGGGTTAGGGTTAGGTTAGGGTTAGGGTTAGGGTTAGGTTAGGGTTAGGGTTAGGGTTAGGTTAGGGTTAGGGTTAGGGTTAGGGTTAGGGTTAGGGTTAGGGTTAGGGTTAGGGTTAGGGTTAGGGTTAGGGTTAGGGTTAGGGTTAGGGTTAGGGTTAGGGTTAGGGTTAGGGTTAGGGTTAGGGTTAGGGTTAGGGTTAGGGTTAGGGTTAGGGTTAGGGTTAGGGTTAGGGTTAGGGTTAGGGTTAGGGTTAGGGTTAGGGTTAGGGTTAGGGTTAGGGTTAGGGTTAGGGTTAGGGTTAGGGTTAGGGTTAGGGTTAGGGTTAGGGTTAGGGTTAGGGTTAGGGTTAGGGTTAGGGTTAGGGTTAGGGTTAGGGTTAGGGTTAGGGTTAGGGTTAGGGTTAGGTTAGGGTTAGGGTTAGGGTTAGGGTTAGGGTTAGGGTTAGGTTAGGGTTAGGGTTAGGGTTAGGGTTAGGGTTAGGGTCAGGTTAGGGTTAGGGTTAGGGTTAGGTTAGGGTTAGGGTTAGGGTTAGGGTTAGGGTTAGGGTTAGGGTTAGGGTTAGGGTTAGGGTTAGGGTTAGGGTTAGGGTTAGGTTAGGGTTAGGGTTAGGGTTAGGGTTAGGGTTAGGGTTAGGGTTAGGGTTAGGTTAGGGTTAGGGTTAGGGTTAGGGTTAGGGTTAGGGTTAGGGTTAGGGTTAGGGTTAGGGTTAGGTTAGGTTAGGGTTAGGGTTAGGGTTAGGTTAGGGTTAGGGTTAGGGTTAGGGTTAGGGTTAGGGTTAGGGTTAGGGTTAGGGTTAGGGTTAGGGTTAGGGTTAGGGTTAGGGTTAGGTTAGGGTTAGGGTTAGGGTTAGGGTTAGGGTTAGGGTTAGGGTTAGGGTCAGGGTTAGGGTTAGGGTTAGGGTTAGGGTTAGGGTTAGGGTTAGGGTTAGCACTGTGCACTTTCATCTATACAAGGAACCAAGAAAATAAGGCTATAAACATCAATTACAAGAGATTTGTAGATATCATCTGAGAACTCTTATCATAGCGTTATAGTAACTGTCACCATAACACATGTAGGATGCTTGTACGCTGTCATCGCTTATGTTAAGTAATGTTAGATATAGCCCCTACCTTCCACAAAATTGAGGCTGCATGACTTTCCAAGGCCAGCGACGCAAGCGCGCATCCAGCCGCCTCTACTGATCCGTTGTTGGATACAAGTACCCAAGCAGATAAGAGCTGCCTGATTGGCTGGGCTGAACGTCCAATCCTTTTCCCTTCTCCTGGTGACCTCGGCCCACCTTCATTTTTAAATGTCCCCATACGGTACGTAATTTCAGGCCATTTTATCATGTCCAATTGTTAATCATGGACGGATGGGGTACGGCGATACCATCCGACCTCCGAAGAGCCATGTGTTCCCAAATGTGAGCCATGTTTTGTTTTTGTTTATTTGATAAGATGTGTTAATGATGCGCTTTAAAAAATATATATATTAGCTAGCCACCGCTCTGAGGTAATTCGCTAGCGTTGACGGAAGTTGTGAAAACGGAAACACAAACACAATCGCGTTCGAATGGAACTGGGTCAAGTGGGCGGGGCTACATAAGGCATAATCAAGGTTATTTTTCTATTATTTGGGTTGAATGCTGTAACAACACAGGATAAAACAATTAACAAAAGTCCCATGATGGTAGTGACTGCCCATTGACTGCTTATCACTTATTAACCATCATTTATTCACGTTACTTTACTTTAATGAAATATTTCAGTTGTATATTACATCTCATCTCTATAGACCTGCTGCCTGACTAAATCACTATTTTAGTAGTTTCTTCAAAGTAAATAAGGCAGACTCTTATGACTGCTGAATAATACCAACTATCAACCACTCAGATCATGTATTTCCAGGTAGAGATACCTCGTGATGCTACAGCTGCTGTCTACATCACGATCGCGCATTCTTCCCTCTTCTGTAGCAGGCGTAAAATAAACACAGACCAGACAAGTGGATGCGCAATGGATTATGGTCATTGTAGTTCATTACCACGTTTTATGCGCTAAACTATGTAGAATATTGACCTGTTGGAAACTACAACTCCATACTACGTCAC
The DNA here is from genome assembly GCF_964263955.1 of Coregonus lavaretus. Classification (NCBI taxonomy): domain Eukaryota; kingdom Metazoa; phylum Chordata; class Actinopteri; order Salmoniformes; family Salmonidae; genus Coregonus; species Coregonus lavaretus. Next base: position 8,894 of record NW_028164722.1, read on the forward strand.
AGTTCAGGCTGGATCTGATTTCTCTCTAGAGAAACAATGTGCAATGTGGCATTGAGCTCACAGCAAAAAAATTAACAAATTGGAATTCAAATAATTAAACTGACAACGGTTAATAGTATTCAACCCCTTTGTAATGGCAAGCCTAAATAAGTTCAGGAGTAACAATTTGCTTAACAAGTCACATAATAAGTTGCATGGACTCACTCTGTGTGCAATAATAGTGTTTAACATGATTCTTGACATGATTTTTGAATGACTACCTCATCTCTGTACCCCACACATACAGTTATCTGTAAGGTCCCTCAGTCGAGCAGTGAATTCCAAACACATATCCAACCACAAAACCAGGCAGGTTTTCCAATGCCTCGCAAAGAAGAGCACCTATTGGTAGATGGGTAAAGAACATCAAAAAACAGACATTGAATATCCCTATGAGCATGATGAAGTTAATAATTACATTTTGGATGGTGTATCAATACGCCTAGTCACTACAAAGATACAGGTGCCCTTCCTAAGTCAGTTGCTGGAGAGGAAGGAAACCACTCAGAATACAAATACAGAATAAAAAATATTCCAAAACCTGTTTGCAATAAGGCACTAAAGTAAAACTGCAAAAAATGTTGCAAAGAAATTAACGTTTTGTCCTGAATACAAAGCGTTATGTTTGGGGCAAATCCAACACAGCACATCACTGAGTACCATTCTTCATATTTTCAAGCATGGTGGTGGCTGCATCATGTTATGGGTATGCTTGTCATCGGCAAGGACTAGGGAGTTTTTCAGGATGAAAAAATTTTTATGGAATAGCTAAGCACAGGCAAAATCCTAGAGGAAAACCTGCTTTAGTCTGCTTTCCACCAGACACTGGGAGACAAATTCACCTTTCAGTAAGGACAATTAACTAAAACACAACGTCATATATACACTGGATTTCATCACAACAACAAAAATGACATGACAAATGCAGAGTATATAAAACGTAACAATGATAATAAAATAAGACCAAAATCAAGAGATAACAATTTAAACGGACTTCATTCATTTCACCTTTAAGGTCCGTTTCACCAAGCAATGAAGGGGCCCCAAGGACAGTGCATTCAGAAAGACATGATTTGGAAAGGCACCCACCTGTCTATATAAGTGCATGTCAGAGCAAAAACCAAGCCATGAGGTCAAAGGAATTGTCCGTAGAGCTCCGAGACAGGATTGTGTCGAAGCACAGATCTGGGGAAGGCTACCAAAACATTTCTGCAGCATTGAAGGTCCCCAAGAACACAGTGGCGTCCATAATTCTTAAATGGAAGAAGTTTGGAACCACCAAGACTCTTCCTAGAGCTGGCCGCCCGGCCAAACTGAGCAATCGGGGGAAAAGGGCCTTGGTCAGGGAGGTGACCAAGAACCCGATGGTCACTCTGACAGAGCTCCAGAGTTCCTCTGTGGAGATGGGAGAACCTTCCAGAAGGACAACCATCTCTGCAGCACTCCACCAATCAGGCCTTTATAGTATAGTGGCCAGACAGAAGCCACTCCTCAGTAAAAGGCACATGACAGCCCACTTGGAGTTTGCCAAAAGGCACCTAAAGGACTCTCAGACCATGAGAAACAAGATTCTCTGGTCTGATGAAATCAAGATTGAACTCTTTGGCCTGAATGCCAAGTGTCATGTCTGGAGGAAACCTGGCACCATCCCTATGGTGAAGCATGGTGGTGGCAGCATCATGCTATGGGGATGTTTTTCAGCAGCAGGGACTGGGAGACTAGTCAGGATCGAGGGGAAGATTAATGGAGCAAAGTATAGAGAGATCCTTGATGAAAACCTGCTCCAGAGTGCTCAGGACCTCAGACTGGGGGCGAAGGTTCACCTTCCAACAGGACAACGACCCTAAGCACACAGCCAAGACAATGCAGGAGTGGCTTTGGGACAAGTCTCTGAATGTCCTTGAGTGGCCCAGCCAGAGCCCGGACTTAAACCCGGTCGAACATCTCTGGAGAGACCTGAAAATAGCTGTTCAGCGACGCTCACCATCCAACCTGACAGAGTTTGAGAGGATCTGCAGAGAAGAATGGGGGGAACTCCCCAAATACAGGTGTGCCAAGCTTGTAGCGTCATACATTTACCCAAGAAGACTTGATGATGTAATCATTGCCAAAGGTGCTTCAACAAAGTACTGAGTACAGGGTCTGAATACTTATGTAAATGTGATATTTCCGTTTTAAATTATTTATAAATTTGCAAATATTTATAAAAAAAACAGTTTTTGTAAAAAATAAAAATAAATAACAATCAATTTTAGAATAAAATGTGGAAAATGTGGAAAAAGTCAAGGGGTCTGAATACTTTCTGAAGGCACTGAATATTCAAAGTGTTCTAGTTTACCCAGACGTGGTTTAGTTTACCCAGACGTGGTTTAGTTTATACAGACGTGGTTTAGTTTATACAGACGTGGTTTAGTTTACCCAGACGTGGTTTAGTTTATACAGACGTGGTTTAGTTTACCCAGACGTGGTTTAGTTTATACAGACGTGGTTTAGTTTATACAGACGTGGTTTAGTTTATACAGACGTGGTTTAGTTTATACAGACGTGAGTAATACAACTCTCTCATAGCCAGCCCTGCTTTGGTATTGGCCCACTCATCAAAGGGAGGGGGACAGTCTTTCTTCCAATGAGTAAGCGCTAAGCTGTGTTCATGGCCAGGACAAGCCATCTCTTTTCAAAGGAGGTGAGAACACAGTCCTCCAGTTCAGTTGTTGAGCCCCAACGTAAACGGCTTTACAGGGATCGGGAACTGTGTCTTAACAACATGAAATGTAACTTGTTGGAAATTATTCCACCAATCCCTGCTGGGCATGACCAGAGTCTATGTGTAATAGATGTATCCTCTAGTATTAACTTCAGCTTATGTAACCTTATGTGGAGTCCACTGCCATCTACGTATTATTTTCAGTTGAAAAATATACATAGTATTTAAATTAGTCAAGCATGATTTCCACTCTTCAGGGGATGTATCTAGAGGCAATTATTTTGCCCGTTGATCTTTAACTTTGTTTAAGGTGATAGATTCTCGGAGCCATCCCCTTACGTGTTAATGGCTTGGTTAATAATTATTCAATCGGGCTGGCTATGGGACAGGTAAGGAAGAAAAAAAGAGCTTCCCAGACATTTTGACAAAGATCTTTGCAATTGGAGATGCCTCCAAAATTAATTCTGTGGCAGATTATACTTATTAGAAATCTGGGCAAAGCTTAAGAATTGCGTAGTACGCTTAAATACATCAAACAGACAAGTGATCCCTACATATTGCCACTGTTCCAATTAGGATACGCTTATTGTGCCACAGAGGGGCCTGAGGCGATTTCTTACGGTCCCAACGTCCACCTCTGTGCAGCTTACCCCACAAGGTTCTGGAGTTTCTAACAGTGGGGTGATCATTCGGCAGTGGTCTTCCTGTGCTAAATATTCTGAGCCAGGGCAAGACTCCCACACAGGCCTCAGACTCCATCTGGTACTAGCCTGGTTGAGCCCCTCCCTTAATTTAGCCCCTCCCCTCCCTTTCATCTGGTACCAGACTTGTTTAGCCCCTCCCTTCCTTTAGCCCTTCCCCTCCCTTCCATTTGGCACCAGCCGTGTTTAGCCCCTCCCTTCCAACATGGCAACCACATACTGATATGTTTGACATGATAGCCCAGTAGTACCCCCTGAAGTCAGGGAGACCAACTCCACCTTTCACTGGGGGAGCCTGAAGTGAGGGAGACCAACTCCACCTTTCACTGGGGGAGCCTGAAGTGAGGGAGACCAAATAGCAATTATCTTGTTTAACATAGTTCTGTCTCTGTTTTGGGAGTATAAAGTGTCAAGCGCCTTAAACTCACATTCTAGGAGCGTAGATTGGCTGTATTTTTCTTGAATGAAGGCTAAAATATAATCCTCCCCCTCAAATATGCTTTAAGAGTATCCCACCGAACCGACAGAGTTCTTTCCTGTCTCTTGCTGGTTTGCTCAAAAATAGTTACCTCATCACTAATCATCCCGCAGGTGGTCACGGTCCTCTGCTTCGCTAACGCGGGTGGTCACGGTAATCTGCTTCGCTAATGCGGGTGGTCACGGTAATCTGCTTCGCTAATGCGGGTGGTCACGGTAATCTGCTTCGCTAATGCGGGTGGTCACGGTAATCTGCTTCGCTAATGCGGGTGGTCACGGTAATCTGCTTCGCTAATGCGGGTGGTCACGGTAATCTGCTTCGCTAACGCGGGTGGTCACGGTAATCTGCTTCGCTAATGCGGGTGGTCACGGTAATCTGCTTCGCTAATGCGGGTGGTCACGGTTTCCCTTCTATTTCCTCCATCGTGGTCTTGGTTTCTGACATGTCATGTTCAATATTTTGTTCAATAAACTAATTTATCTGATTTCGGAGGCAAGAAAGGTCAGAGTGGGCTTGTCTGGCGTAGCTGCCCGTAGTTCATTAGAGTTACCAGCCACAGAAATTGCAGCTCAAATAAATGCTTCACAGAGTTCAAGTAACAGACACATCTCAACATCAACTGTTCAGAGGGGACTGTGTGAATCAGGCCTTCATGGTCGAATTGCTGCAAAGAAACCACTACTAAAGGACACCAATAAAAAGAAGAGACCTGCCTGGGCCAAGAAACACGAGCAAAGGACATTAGACCGGTGGACATTAGACCAGTCCTTTGGTCTGATGAGTCCAATTCTGAGATTTTTGGTTCCAACCGCCGTGTCTTCGTGAGACGCAGAGTAGGTGAATGGATGATCTCTGCATGTGTGGTTCCCACCGTGAAGCATGGAGTAGGAGGTGTGATGATATGGGGGTGCTTTGCTGGTGACACTGTCTGTGATTTATTTAGAATTCAAGGCACACTTAACCAGCATGGCTACCACAGCATTCTGCAGCGATACGCCATCCCATCTGGTTTGGGCTTAGTGGGACTATCATTTGTTTTTCAACAGGACAATGACCCAACACACATCCAGGCTGTGTAATGGCTATTTTACCAAGAAGGAGAGTGATGGAGTGCTGCATCAGATGACCTGGCCTCCACAATCCCCCCGACCTCAACCCAATTGAGATGGCTTGGGATGAATCAGACCGCAGAGTGAAGGAAAAGCAGCCAACAAGTGCTCAGCATATGTGGGAACTCCTTCAAGACTGTTGGAAAAGCATTCCAGGTGAAGCTGGTTGAGAGAATGCCAAGAGTGTACAAAGATGTCGTCAAGGCAAAGGGTGGCTATTTGAAGAATCTCAAATATAATATATTTTTTGATTTGTTTAACACTTTGTTGGTTACTACATGATTCCATATGTGTCATTTCATAGTTTTGATGTCTTCACTATTATTCT
>NW_028164721.1:0-7500 GCF_964263955.1 Coregonus lavaretus
CCACACGATGTGGCGCTTACACACACACACACACACACACACACACACACACACACACACACACACACACACACACACACCAGACAGACAGGTCCACAGCGCCACTCCTGGCCAATAGAGGCTCACGCTTCTGGCTTATCTAATCCCAAGGCGAGAGGATCAAAGCCTCGCTGTGGCGACGGGGGTGACGGGGTGTGTGTGTGGCGAGGGGCGATGTAGGGGGTTGTCTCCTCTTTGTAGACGACATGTGTTCCCATTGTATGTGATCAGTGAGTGTGCTAATGTGTGTGTGTGTTTGTGTGTTTGCATGTGTGTGTGTATGTGTGTGTGTGTGGGATCAGTGAATGTGCATGCCGATCATACCTCAGATAAAACACCTCAGGAACATAGAGTCTTAAGTATTAATTTGCTCCACTGTCAAATGTAACATAGAGAGGGAATCCGGACACGACACACACACACACACACACACACACACACACACACACACACACACACACACACACACACACGGCATACACAGTATACACACACCCGCACACACACACACACACAGAGAGGATACGATCTATCAAACATAGGGAGTGAAGCTCTGCCAATGAAGCAGAAAAATGCTGTTAACTACCAGAATAACAAAATCCCCAGTAAAAATATTGAGACAAAAGAACTTAGAGAATGGGAAGGAGAGAGGAGATAGGAGGAGAGGGAGAGAGGGAGAGAGGGGGAAAAAGAGGTGAGGAGAGATGGAGCCAGAGGGAGGGCAGTGGGGTTTGAGTGTTTGGATGGGAGATGGGGGGATTGGAGAGCTGAAGATGAAGAGGGGGGAAGGGTGAGTGGAGGGTGGGAGGGGTGGGACAGGCACATGATGAACACAGCTTGGCACAGTCTGGGCTGCAGAGAATTTACCCACGCACACACTGGCACGGATGCACACACACACACACACACACACACACACTAATCTGAGCAGGTATTCCCAGGAGGAGTGTCTGGGAACCAGACAGAGCCAAGGGGGTCAGGGAGGTTAGGGACGGAGGGAGGGAGAGAGGGATGGAGGGAGGGAGGGAGGGAGGGAGGGAGGGAGGGAGGGAGGTAAACACACAGAGGATTGCTCAGCTTGAGGCACAGAGAAAAACAGGGCGAGAAAAAGAGAGAGACCAGAAAGAAGAGAATCAGAGAGAAAATGGAGAGTCTGGATGGCAGACACAAGTCCATGGAGGACAGTTGAGCTTGGGGATCACCGAAAGAAAGACAGAATGAGAGGAAGGGGAAAGAGAAAGTGGGGAGGACCAGAGAGAGGAGAGAGAGAGGCCTGTATCAAAGGGAGGAGAGGAGAAAGGGATGAAAGGAGAGAAGGTAGAGTGAGTCAGGTTTCTGTCTGTTGACCAGAGCAGCTCCATCGATATTCCCTCAGAAACCTAACAGCCTCCGTCCCAAATGGCACCCTATTCCATATTTAGCGCACTACTCTTGACCAGGGCCCAATATTTAGAGCACTACTCTTGACCAGGGCCCAATATTTAGAGCACTACTCTTGACCAGGGCCCAATATTTAGAGCACTACTCTTGACCAGGGCCCAATATTTAGAGCACTACTCTTGACCAGGGCCCATAGGGCGCTATGTAGGGAATAGGGTACCATTTGGGACACGGCCCAGGGCTGTTAACGACGGTAACAGCTGCAGCACTCTCATAACCCTAGTAAAGAAACAGCTTCCTTCATACAGTCGCTAATGTGAAACACGGTCCTGGATGAGAAGAAACAGAAGACGGAAGACAGAAGAGGGAGGAGAAGAGAGGAAAGAGGAAGCTAGAGAGAGGAGGAGGAAGAAGAAGAAGAATAGATGAGAGGAAAGGGGGCGCGAGGGGAAACCCATCTCTCTGGGTTTAATAAAGACCTTCACAAGTTCATTTTCTCCCTTTAACCAGGGGTACTATCTGGGGGGAGAGAAAGAGGGATAGAGAGGTGGAGGGATGGAGGGAGGGAGGGAGGGGCTGTGGCCTTGACTCCCAGAGTGGTGCTCTGTGGAGGTGTTGTCCTCCTCCTGGGGGTAAGAAGGGATGAGGAGGAGGAAAGGAGGGATGGGGGGATGAGAAGGAGGAGAGGGAGGGGAGGATAGAGAATGCTGTCCTCCCATGCAGCCCTGAACATGATGATACACCTGGGAGCAGGGGGCAACGCATGGTTTAACCATCACACAGCAACATGCTCTCACAGTCTCACTTCAGAATCAGACGTTTCTCAAAGACATTTCGAAGGTTAAGTTCAGGCATTAATTCCGAATGGTGAAGTTAAGGGTTAAGGTTTGGGATAGGGTTACAAATAAAATAAATTAAAACAAGTGCCAAAGACTGGGATTGAACACGCGACCCTCGGAGCCGGAGCTCATGGCTTATGTCCATTCGCCATCCCTGTCTACAACGCTCTAGCAAAACCCAAGCCTGCTTGATGGTAATAACGCTCACTGTTGCCGCTAGTGGCCGGTTTTGAAGTCATTCCCTGACGTCATGCTTACCTGGACCAACGTCTAATTTCGCAGTGGATCTTGAGCGACCTGGCTGCACACACTCATGCTCGCGCATACATACAGTGAGGGAATAAGGTATTTGATCCCCTGCTGATTTTGTACATTTGCCCACTGACAAAGACATGATCAGTCTATAATTTTAATGGTAGGTTTATTTGAACACTGAGAGACTGCAGGATTTCAGTCCTTCACGGCATAGTGTGTTACCAATTGTTTTCTTGGTGACTATGGTCCCAGCTGCCTTGAGATCATTGACAAGATCCTCCCGTGTAGTTCTGGGCTGATTCCTCACCGTTCTCATGATCATTGCAACTCCACGAGGTGAGATCTTGCATTGCTTCTGTGGACAGGTGTCTTTTATACAGGTAACAAACTGAGATTAGGAGCACTCCCTTTAAGAGTGTGCTCCTAATCTCAGCTCGTTACCTGTATAAAAGACACCTGGGAGCCAGAAATCTTTCTGATTGAGAGGGGGTCAAATACTTATTTCCCTCATTAAAATGCAAATCAATTTATAACATTTTTGACATGCGTTTTTCTGGATTTTTTTGTTGTTATTCTGTCTCTCACTGTTCAAATAAACCTACCATTAAAATTATAGACTGATAATTTCTTTGTCAGTGGGCAAACGTACAAAATCAGCAGGGGATCAAATACTTTTTTCCCTCACTGTACGCGTACGCATCTCTAAAATGGTTGCTTTAACTACAGTCATTTACTCCAGCCTATTCACTTTATTGGCTCTGAGTTATCGTCCCTGGCAACGGGATATGAAGTCATAATCCATGGACGTCCTTCATAACATAAACACCCAGCTGCTCCATAGAAACAATCACAGTAACTACATGTAACAATCCATTTATCAGGGACTCCATATGAATAACCATGACATAAACACCTACATGCAACATTTAAAACAATCACAGCATCAATATATACAGTAACTGTATATCTCAAGAACTCCATAGGAACTCCATAGGAACTCCATAGGGCGGCAGGCACATACAGACCTAGGACACAGGGATCAGCAGAGGAGAGGAGGTAGAGAGACATACAGACCTAGGACACAGGGATCAGCAGAGGAGAGGAGATAGAGAGACATACAGACCTAGGACACAGGGATCATGAGAGGAGAGGAGGTAGAGAGACATACAGACCTAGGACACAGGGATCAGGAGAGGAGAGGAGGTAGAGAGACATACAGACCTAGGACACAGGGATCAGGAGAGGAGAGGAGGTAGAGAGACATACAGACCTAGGACACAGGGATCAGGAGAGGAGAGGAGGTAGAGAGACATACAGACCTAGGACACAGGGATCAGCAGAGGAGAGGAGGTAGAGAGACATACAGACCTAGGACACAGGGATCAGGAGAGGAGAGGAGGTAGAGAGACATACAGACCTAGGACACAGGGATCAGGAGAGGAGAGGAGGTAGAGAGACATACAGACCTAGGACACAGGGATCAGGAGAGGAGAGGAGGTAGAGAGACATACAGACCTAGGACACAGGGATCAGGAGAGGAGAGGAGGTAGAGAGACATACAGACCTAGGACACAGGGATCAGGAGAGGAGAGGAGGTAGAGATACATACAGACCTAGGACACAGGGATCAGGAGAGGAGAGGAGGTAGAGAGACATACAGACCTAGGACACAGGGATCAGCAGAGGAGAGGAGGTAGAGAGACATACAGACCTAGGACACAGGGATCAGGAGAGGAGAGGAGGTAGAGAGACATACAGACCTAGGACACAGGGATCAGCAGAGGAGAGGAGGTAGAGAGACATACAGACCTAGGACACAGGGATCAGGAGAGGAGAGGAGGTAGAGAGACATACAGACCTAGGACACAGGGATCAGCAGAGGAGAGGAGGAAGAGAGACAATTTATACATTTCACCTTGAGAGAGAAGGCAGATTTAGGAGAGCAGAGTTACACATACAGGAATGGAAAGGTGAGGGGGGTAGAGGAGAGATGGGGGGGGGGGGGGGTGAGGGAAAGTATTACTTAAAGAATAAATAAATAAACAGATGTACATGGTCTGGGATCGCTCAGGGAGGAATGTATATGTGTTTGTGTCTGTGTGTGTGTCTGTGTGTGTGTGTGTGTGTGTGTGTGTGTGTGTGTCTGTTTGCATGTGTGTGTGTGTGCATGCATCTGTCACAGGGTCAAGAGTAACCACCAGGGTCACCACCTGGACACAGGGTCAGGGTTAAAGGTAAAATTGGAGGCCTTTTTAAAGGTGTGTGGTCCAACTCCCGCTGTATTACAGTATAAGGTGCATCTATATCTCTCATACAGTCATGAAGGGATAAGGGTCTAATATCAAAAGCTATAGGACCTATTGCATTGAATATCTAGCTTCTGGCTGTAGCATACAAGGATCCACCAAGAGGAATGTGTGATTCACACTGCAGGGTCGACCCAAACCCTACTGTGCTGCCGTGACCAGGACAGACTGGCACAGCTCTGGCTTGGCTCAGCAGTGTGAAAAGGGTATAACGCTGCTGACGTGATACTGAGTAAGTTCAGCGTGACGAGGCTCTAGAGCCACACCAGCATCTGTCCTGGTCCCTTTATAACACTAATCTAACTAGCAGGAGGCCCTCAGGGACAACACAGATATGAAACTGTTCTCCTTTATTTTCTGGCTCTGGCTTTTTTATATCCTTTCCCTTCTGTTTGAGTTACTTCCGCTGTTTCACCCTTTAAAGGACGCTCACCATGGAGTGGGAGAGAAGGAGAGAGAGAGAGAGAGAGAAAGAGCAAGAAAGAAACAGAGAGATACACCATGACTGTGCTCTGTGTGAGGTCAGGGTCCAGCTTTTGGTTTTTTAAAAGCGTGTTAGAATCAGTACAGTTTCATGTTGTGTCTCTCTCTCTCTCGCTCTCTCTCTCTCTCTCTCTCTCTTTCTCTCTCTCTCTCTCTCTCTCTCTCTCTCTCTCTCTCTCTCTCTCTCTCTCTCTCTCTCTCTCTCTTTCTCTGTCTCGCTCTCTCTCTCGCTCTCTCTCTCTCTCTCTCTCTCTCTCTCTCTCTCTCTCTCTCTCTCTCTCTCTCTCTCAATTCAATTTCAATTGAAGGGGCTTTATTGGCATGAGAAACATATGTTAACATTGCCAAAGCAAGTGAAATAGATAATAAATAAAAGTGAAATAAACAATAAAAATGAACAGTAAACATTACACTCAGAAAAGTTCTCTCTCTCTCTCTCTCTCTCTCTGCCACGGAGCAAACAGAGGGGAAACGATCCTTTGGTTCCAAATCAGAGGAAACTTCTAAAAGGCACCTTGAGGACCTGTTAACATGATCTCACTGAGAGATGTATTTAGCTGTATTCATGTCAAGAATAATAACATTAAAAGAGGTAGGAGGGATGAAGTGGAGAAGATTATTAACATGGACGGTACTCTCCCAAGTCTCCCAAGTCTTAACAGGAGGGGAAGGAGTGTGTGTGTGTGTGTGTGTGTGTGTGTGTGTGTGTGTGTGTGTGTGTGTGTGTGTGTGTGTGTGTGTGTGTGCGCACGCATATGTGTGAGCCAACTGACGACCGACGTCGATGCTCGTTTGTGAAATCAATTATCCCAGATCAGATATTCTCTGTCTGAACCCCGGAGGGACTGGCTCCCAAACCATAAAACGCCTGATATCTATTCCATCCTCTTTCATTGGAGCGTTGAGTTGGAGCTAGATTAAGCTTGTGTTCCACATGGCACACTATTCCTATAAAGTGCACTACTTTTGACCAAGTCCCACAGGGTGTGTGTGCGTGTGAATTCAACACCGTTATAAAATACTGTTTATTCTCAGGCTGAGAATCGATTATTATTTTCCCACGCAGACACACACACAGGCAGGCACACGTACACGCACGCACATGCACACACACACGTTCCCACACACCAGCCTTGCTGCTTGTTGGCAGATCATATCCAGAGCTTTAGAGGCGATACCGATACCTCTACTCTCCACACACTAATAGCACTGGCTCTATTGGTCTATGGTTCTGGTCCAGTTATCTATTGGTCTATGGTTCTGGTCCAGTTATCTATTGGTCTATAGTTCTGGTCCAGTTATATATTGGTCTATGGTTCTGGTCCAGTTATCTATTGGTCTATAGTTCTGGTCCAGTTATCTGTTGGTCTATAGTTCTGGTCCAGTTATATATTGGTCTATGGTTCTGGTCCAGTTATCTATTGGTCTATAGTTCTGGTCCAGTTATATATTGGTCTATAGTTCTGGTCCAGTTACCGATTGGTCTATGGTTCTGGTCTAGTTATCTGTTGGTCTATGGTTCTGGTCCAGTTATCTGTTGGTCTATGGTTCTGGTCCAGTTATCTGTTGGTCTATGGTTCTGGTCCAGTTATATATTGGTCTATAGTTCTGGTCCAGTTATATATTGGTCTATAGTTCTGGTCCAGTTACCTATTGGTCTATAGTTCTGGTCCAGTTATCTATTGGTCTATAGTTCTGGTCCAGTTATATATTGGTCTATAGTTCTGGTCCAGTTATATATTGGTCTATAGTTCTGGTCCAGTTATCTATTGGTCTATGGTTCTGGTCCAGTTATCTATTGGTCTATGGTTCTGGTCCAGTTATCTATTGGTCTATGGTTCTGGTCCAGTTATCTGTTGGTCTATAGTTCTGGTCCAGTTATCTATTGGTCTATGGTTCTGGTCCAGTTATCTATTGGTCTATGGTTCTTGTCCAGTTATCTGTTGGTCTATAGTTCTGGTCCAGTTATATATTGGTCTATAGTTCTGGTCCAGTTATCTATTGGTCTATAGTTCTGGTCCAGTTATCTGTTGGTTTATGGTTCTGGTCCAGTTATCTGTTGGTCTATGGGGACATGGGGAGGATAGAGGCCCCTCATATATTCACAGGAGCCGCACTGCAGAAGGAGAGGAAGAGGAATGAGTGTGTAATGGAGAGAATGAGACAAAATGAGACAAAGAGAAGGAGAGGGGTATAAT
>NW_028164720.1:0-10000 GCF_964263955.1 Coregonus lavaretus
AGAGAGAGAGAGAGAGGATAGGAGAGAGAGAGAGAGAGAGGACAGAGAGCAGAGAGAGAGAGAAGAGAGAGAGAGACTTTTGAAAACACATGAATCACAGTTTCACTCATGACACAGAAAGGACACCCCTGTCCGACTCCCTGTTCAACCCGTGCCAACCAGCTGTTAGTGGCCAGGGCTCCATGTAGAACCCTCCACTGGAGGTCCCCTGACCTCTTTGGTACTGGGAGTTTGTAGAGCCCCCTCCATCTAAAACCCACCATACTCTCCGCCCCACATGCCCCCTGCCACAGATGTGCCTTCACTCCTGTTAGGCTCCTAATGTTCCTTACCTTAATACAGAGGTTGTAGAGGGCTTTACCTCCCAACCCTTCAAACTCCCCCAGGCTCGGAGTGTTAAAATCTAACAAGTCCTCCAGACCCCCTTGCCAGTCCCCAGTCTCTGCCGTCACGTGCAGTGGCGGGAAACATTGGTGTCCCCTCCCCCTTTGGTCGCTCAAACACCCCCTTTACCGGCTCAGACAGTGCCTCCTGGACCTCCCCCAGGAATCTCTCCCGCAGCCTAAGAGATGTTAGGCCTGTTTGTTGTGCTAGGACTTCTGGGGTTTTCCACCCCTCCTCTCCCAGCAGTCGCAGGTCACCCAGCCTTAGTAAACCCGCTGCCATCAGTCGCCTCTGCAGGGTAGCTGACTGAACCGATCTCAAAAAGGATGGCTGGGTTGTGGAAGATAGGCTCCTCCCACACCCACAGCCCAAGCTCCACACCCCCTTCTCGTGTGGGCCTTAGTAGCTGCCAGGCCCTCAGCGCCGCAGAGAAAAATCAGAGACCTGCTGTACTCAGCCCCTCCAGCCTCATGAGGAATAGCTGCCGGTCCAACCCTAATCCGCCAGCTCTCCTCAGCAGCGCGCATGCTGGCTCCCTCCATCCGACATCAGTATGGTACAGCAGTCTCTGCACCGCCTTTAGTCGGAATGCAGCCACCCTGCTCTCCAGTTCCACCAGGCCCTGTCCTCCTTCGTGGACGGACATATACAACACTGCCGCCCTCAGCCGGTGATGGCCCGACCAGAAATGATCCACCAGCTTTGCAGGTCTGCGAGCAGCCCGGCGGGGGGGTTGAGGACAGCCAGTTTATGCCACAGGGAAGATGCCACCAGGTTGTTGATTATCAGCACCCACCTTCCATATGACACTTGGGACAGGAGCCACCTCCACCTGGCCAGTCTTGACACCACTGCCTGTGACAGCCCCTCCCAGTTCTTCCTGACCCACCTCTCCGAGCCCAGGTACACCCCCAAAATGTTAAGCCCTTCAAAACCCCACTGCAAACCCACTGGAAGCAGAGGAGGGGCCCTATCCCCCCATGCCCCACATAACAGAGCTTTGCTCTTGCCCCAGTTTACCTTAGCTGACAAAGCTCCCTCGTACACCTTTAGACTAGTCTCTAGTGCCTGCATATCCTGACCATCCCTGGTCATCACAGAAACGTCATCTGCATACGCTGACACTGCTATGCCTGTCCAGCACACTCCCTGCAGTCTCTTGCGTAGCAGGCCCAAAAAAAGGCTCAATGGCTAGTGTATATAACTGCCCTGATAGAGGGCATCCTTGTCTAATGCCCCGCCTCACCCAGACTGTCCTACTGAGCCCCCCTCCCACCTTAACCATACATGATGCCCCAGCATACAACATCTTCACACAGGCCAAAAACCTTTCCCCAAACCCAAACATCACATTAAACAGATCCTCGTGGTCCACTCTTCCAAAAGCCTTCTCTTGATCTAAATTGACCAGTCCAAAGTTCACATTAGAACCTCTCGACAAGTCCAACATGTCCCTGATTAAGAACAAGTTGTCCGTGATTGAGCGTCCTGGTACGCAATATGTCTGGTCCTTGTGTACTATAGATTCCAGATGGGACTTCAATCTGTTAGCAAGGACCTTGGCAAATGTCTTGTAGTCCGCACAGAGCAATGCCACAGGCCTCCAGTTCTTAAGTTCACACAAGTCCCCTTTTTTGGGCAGGAGAGTCAGAGCCGCCCGACGGCAGCTCATCGGCAACTCTCCTACCCCGACGCTCTCACGCAACACGCAAAAGAAGTCCAGTCCAATTATTCCCCAGAATCTTTTATAAAACTCCACTGGGAGTCCATCGACCCCCGGTGCACGGCCGGGGGACATCTGGGTTACGGCCTCTGCAAGTTCATGGGCCAACAGGGGAATGTCCATTTAATCCCTCTGTGCCAGAGAGAGCTTAGGGAGTTCTGCAAACAAAACCTGAGCACACATAGGATCACACAGTTCTGCCCTATACAACTCAGTATAAAACTCCACAGTCCGCTCCCGCATCTCCCCCCCACATAGGTCACCCGCCCATCCGACAGCCATAGACAATGCATACCCTTGGCTTCACCGCTCTGTCATTCCAAACCAAAGAAGAAGGAGCTGGGAGCATCCATCTCCTTGAGCATAGAGAACCTAGCTCTTACAAGTGCTCCCTTTGCTTTAACCTAGAAAAAACGGCCCAGGTCCCTACGTAATTCAGCTAAATTAGCCTGGAGGCCTACAATGTCTTGACACAACAGCTCTACCTCCATCTCACTAATACTACGCTCAAGTTCCCCCAATACTCTCCTAGCCTCTGAGGATGAGAGAGCTGTACACTGTTGACAGAAAAGCCGAATTTTGACTTTTTCCCACATCCCACCATTGACTCAGAGACTCATACTCCTCTCTTCGCTGCCCCCACCTTTCCCCAAAATGTCTGTAAACCTGAGCAAAAAGTGGCATCTTGTGAGAGCTTTACATTAAACTTCCAATAGGATGCCTGCCGAGGCCCTGGTGAAATAGACAGCCGAGCCATGGTTATGTGATGATCCGAAAAACCCACCGGGAGAATAGTAGCGCCCAACAGCCTATTGCTCTGATTCCTGGACATGTACAATCGATCAAGCCGGGCTGCACTCACCCTAGCCCCAAAGACCTTCACCCATGTATACTGTCTTGTGTTGGGATGTCTAGCTCTCCAAACATCCACTAGGTCAAACTGATTAATAATGTCCCTTAACACCCCCACTGAGCCTGAATGAGGCTCCTATGCCATTTTCTGTCTTTCGTAAAAATCCATCGTACAGTTCCAGTCCCTGCCGACCGCCAGCGTCGCGATGCCTGTGAGAGTTCCTGTCTAAGACACCCAAATAGAAGCCCCCTCTCTCTCCCTGCGCATACACATTTATAAAGAATAAAAACCTGTTGTTAATTTCTGCTTTTACTACAAGCAGTCTACCCCTACACACCTCTTTTGAAGAGCACATTTTTACAGACAGACCCGGTTCAAAAAAGACTGCCACCCCTGCACTAACATTTGTCCCATGGCTGAGCACACCTGCCCCTTTCCACCAGAGCCCCCAATCAACTTCATTCACCACATCACTATGCGTCTCCTGCAGAAACAACACCTGTACATTTTTTTTGTTTTACATATTCACCCAACACACTCCTCTTTCCCGCATCTCTGGCGCCATTAATATTAAGCGAGCCTAACCAAAGAGGCTCCATAAGAAGTAGGAGAAAAGCCAGCAAAGAAAGAGACCAATAGCAAAGCTCCAAAAACCCAGTGGCAGAAAGAAAACGTTCATCTAAACAGTGTCTGAAGGTAGACCTTTACGCACGGTTGTGACCCACTTCCTCAACCTAAACCGTTTCCTGGGTGAGAGGACACCATGCCCCTAATTTTTCATAGAATGTTGTACTGATCTTACAAACTTTCCCGGATCGCAAAAAAAAAGCCTCAAGATTAACTTTTTCCACCTTAGTCTCATTCAGGAACCTTGACAGTTCCCTCACCGTGTACTTTGACCACTCTGACTGACTGGCTGTCAGCTCTGTACCCATTGAGGAGGAGTCTGAAAATAAAGCCTCCTCATCTTCCTCTTCCTCAGACTCACCTTCCTCCTCCTCATCTCCATCTCCCAACCTGACCACCTGCCCTTCCTCTCTAGTCGGGGCCTCCACCCCAGCACCAGGCAAAGGTTCCTTGGTGCATTTGACCACACCAGCCTCTGCCCTCCCACCTCCTTTCTTCTCCCCCTTTTTCCTCTTCCGCTTGACACCCTCCTCCACCCCCCCCAGTCGCTTACCCTTCCCCACTATACTCTCCTCATCCACTAGCATAACCTGACTAAGCCCAGCCTCATCTACACCACCATCCATGACATGACTTGACTCAGTCTCAACTACACCATCATCCATAGCCTGACTAGTCCCAGCCTCATCTACCCCACCATCTGTAGCATGACTAGTCCCAGCCTCATCTACACCACCATCCATAGCATTACTAGTCCCAGCCTCATCTACCCCACCATCTGTAGCATGACTAGTCCCAGCCTCATCTACCCCACCATCTGTAGCATGACTAGTCCCAGCCTCATCTACCCCACCATCTGTAGCATGACTAGTCCCAGCCTCATCTACCCCACCATCTGTAGCATGACTAGTCCCAGCCTCATCTACCCCACCATCTGTAGCATGACTAGTCCCAGCCTCATCTACCCCACCATCTGTAGCATGACTAGTCCCAGCCTCATCTACCCCACCATCTGTAGCATGACTAGTCCCAGCCTCATCTACCCCACCATCTGTAGCATGACTAGTCCCAGCCTTAGCTACACTACCATCTGTAGCATGACTAGTCCCAGCCTCATCTACACTACCATCTGTAGCATGACTAGGCCCAGCCTCATCTACACCACCATCCATGACATGACTTGACTCAGTCTCAACTACACCATCATCCATAGCATGACTAGTCCCATCCTCATCTACCCCACCATCTGTAGCATGACTAGTCCCAGCCTCATCTACACTACCATCTGTAGCATGACTAGGCCCAGCCTCATCTACACCACCATCCATGACATGACTTGACTCAGTCTCAACTACACCATCATCCATAGCATGACTAGTCCCAGCCTCATCTACACTACCATCTGTAGCATGACTAGGCCCAGCCTCTGCTGCCTGTGTCTCATGGCCTCCTGCACGTTGTTCTCAATTTCCCCCACTGGTGCTCGTACCCTCACCTTGTCTACGGCCTTTATGTGGGCATGCAAAGCTCTTATGCCCCAAATCCCCACACTCAAAGCTCTTATGCCCCAAATCCCCACTCAAAGCTCTTATGCCCCAAATCCCCACACTCAAAGCTCTTATGCCCCAAATCCCCACTCAAAGCTCTTATGCCCCAAATCCCCACACTCAAAGCTCTTATGCCCCAAATCCCCACACTCAAAGCTCTTATGCCCCAAATCCCCACACTCAAAGCTCTTATGCCCCAAATCCCCACTCAAAGCTCTTATGCCCCAAATCCCCACTCAAAGCTCTTATGCCCCAAATCCCCACTCAAAGCTCTTATGCCCCAAATCCCCACTCAAAGCTCTTATGCCCCAAATCCCCCCCACTCAAAGCTCTTATGCCCCAAATCCCCCCCACTCAAAGCTCTTATGCCCCAAATCCCCACTCAAAGCTCTTATGCCCCAAATCCCCACTCAAAGCTCTTATGCCCCAAATCCCCACTCAAAGCTCTTATGCCCCAAATCCCCCCACTCAAAGCTCTTATGCCCCAAATCCCCACTCAAAGCTCTTATGCCCCAAATCCCCACTCAAAGCTCTTATGCCCCTAATCCCCACTCAAAGCTCTTATGCCCCAAATCCCCACTCAAAGCTCTTATGCCCCTAATCCCCACTCAAAGCTCTTATGCCCCAAATCCCCACTCAAATCTCTTATGCCCCAAATCCCCACCCAAAGCTCTTATGCCCCAAATCCCCACTCAAAGCTCTTATGCCCCAAATCCCCACTCAAAGCTCTTATGCCCCAAATCCCCACTCAAAGCTCTTATGCCCCAAATCCCCACTCAAAGCTCTTATGCCCCAAATCCCCACTCAAAGCTCTTATGCCCCAAATCCCCACTCAAAGCTCTTATGCCCCAAATCCCCACCCAAAGCTCTTATGCCCCAAATCCCCACTCAAAGCTCTTATGCCCCAAATCCCCACCCAAAGCTCTTATGCCCCAAATCCCCACTCAAAGCTCTTATGCCCCAAATCCCCACTCAAAGCTCTTATGCCCCAAATCCCCACCCAAAGCTCTTATGCCCCAAATCCCCACCCAAAGCTCTTATGCCCCAAATCCCCAGACTCAAAGCTCTTATGCCCCAAATCCCCACTCAAAGCTCTTATGCTCCAAATCCCCAGACTCAAAGCTCTTATGCCCCAAATCCCCACACTCAAAGCTCTTATGCTCCAAATCCCCAGACTCAAAGCTCTTATGCCCCTAATCCCCACACTCAAAGCTCTTATGCTCCAAATCCCCAGACTCAAAGCTCTTATGCCCCAAATCCCCACACTCAAAGCTCTTATGCTCCAAATCCCCAGACTCAAAGCTCTTATGCCCCAAATCCCCACACTCAAAGCTCTTATGCTCCAAATCCCCAGACTCAAAGCTCTTATGCCCCTAATCCCCACCCAAAGCTCTTATGCCCCTAATCCCCACCCAAAGCACCGTAAGACTATCTATGCTGGCAAACCCTGCATAGAGCCCCTCCCCATGCCTCACTTTAAAATGCACCTTTAACTGTTGCTCATTGTTATTCAGAAACATGAACACTAGCTTCCGGAACGAAACAACACGCTTGACAGCATCTGTCAGAAAACCTGCCGACAGTACACGAAAACCTGCTAGCAAACTTACCAAAACGACTCAGCTCTTTCCTGATTTGATCATCCGTAATAAACGGAGGCAAATTTGCAACTACCACCATAGTCGAAGGGGTAGAAAGAGGAGAAATTGGCACCAACATACCCCTTACAAATATTCCATTAGGAGAAGCTTAGTGGAGCTCCTTGTATTTTGTATCGCCGGGATAATTCCCAGCGTGCCTTGTTGTTTCCAGTGCGCCTGTTTTGCGCACTGGAGTGTTTTGACGCATTACTGCATGACTGTGTTTCGGAATAAATCCTGTTATTCTGTGATTTACCCTCCTGCGCCGGACTCCTTCAAAATCACCTCATCACAGAATCACACACCAAGACATGGAGTCAGCAGGAGAGGAGCACATGATGCCTGGAGTCGTGGCGCGGGTCTGGGAGCATTCTACAATGCTAGACAGCTTGGGAGAAGCGATGGATCGGGTTCTCCAGGTCGTCCAATGCCTGGAGAGGAAAGGACCCGATCTTTCTGGACCAGCTGAGCGACCGGATACATCCATCCACCCACACCCCAGCACCCAGAGGGATTCATATATCACAACCAAGGGATTTTGACGGGACAGCTGCCTGCTGCCAGGGATTCCTCCTGCATGGGGTGGTCGCGAGAGTGTCAGGGTAGGTGTCTAGATATTGTGGCACCGGTAGTGTGGGCGATGGACGCGGACATAGAGCGGGCGTTACGGACAGAGCCATCTCCACCTGAGTGCCCAGCTGGGCTGCAGTACGTGCCGTCTCTTGTCCGTGACCGTCTGATCTATTGGGCACACACGTCCCCCTCCTCTGGTCACCCAGGTATCGTCCGTACAGTGCGCTGCCTGACCGGAAAGTACTGGTGGCCTTCCTTGGCTAAGGACGTGAGGGTGTATGTCTCCTCCTGCTCAGTGTGCGCCCAGAGTAAGGCACCTAGGCACCTCCCAGCGGGTAAGTTACAGCCCTTACCAGTTCCACAACGGCCATGGTCCCACCTGTGTATTGACTTTCTCACTGTTCTTCCCCTCTCTCAGGGTAACACCACCATCCTGGTCGTTGTGGACCGCTTTTCATAAAGCCTGCCGCCTCCTTCCTCTGCCCGGTCTCCCCATGGCCCTGCAGACTGTGGAGGCCCTGTTTACTCACGTCTTCCGGCACTACGGGGTGACAGACAACATAGTGTCTGATCGGGGTCCCCAGTTTACATCCAGGGTCTGGAAGGCATTCATGGAACGTCTGGGGGTCTCGGTCAGCCTGACCTCTGGGTTTCACCCCGAGAGTAATGGGCAGGTGGAACGGGTGAATCAGGATGTGGGTAGGTTCCTGCGGTCCTACTGCCAGGACCGGCCGGGGGAGTGGTCGGTGTTCTTGCAATGGGCAGAATATGCCCAGAACTTTCTCCGCCCCTCCTCCACTAACCTGTCACCATTTCAATGTGTTTTAGGTTATCAGCCGGTTCTGGCACCGTGGCATCAGAGCCAGACCGAAGCTCCTGCGGTGGATGACTGGTTTCGGCGCGCGGAGGAGACGTGGAACGCTGCTCACGTCCACCTCCAGCGTGCCGTGAGTCGCCAAAAGGCCAACGCTGACCACCACCACAGTGAGTCCCCGGTCTTGGTACCGGGTGATCGGGTCTGGCTCTCGACTCGGAATCTGCCCCTCCGCCTGCCCGTGGTTTGTGGGACTGTTCAAAGTCCTGAGGAGGATAAATGAGGTAACATATAGGTTATTACTCCCTCCAGATTACCGTATTAACCCCTCATTCCATGTGTCTCTCCTCAGGCCGGTGGTGGCTGGTCCGCTCCAGGAGTCTGAGGTGCGGGAGGTTCCACCGCCCCCTCTGGACAACGAGGGGGCCCCGGCGTACTCTGTCCGTTTCATCCTGGATTCGAGGCGTCGGGTGGGGGGCCTTCAGTACCTCGTGGAGTGGGAGGGGTACGGTCGGGAGGAGCGGTGCTGGGTTCCGGTGAGGGATATCCTCGATCCCTCCCTATTGATTTCCACCGTCGCCATCCGGCTCGCCCTGCTCCGCGTCCTCCTGGCCGTCCCCGAGGCCAGTGTTGGCACGCTGCTGGAGCTACGCGTCAAGGGGGGGTACTGTCACGACTTCCTCCGAAGCTGCCTCCCCTCCTTGTTCGGGCAGGCTTCGGCGTTCGTCGTCACCGGCCTTCTAGCCACTGCCGCTCCTCATCTCATCATTCCATTTATTTTGTCTTGTTTATTGTGGAGGTTAGAGAAGCTCGGTGGAGCTCCTTGTATTATGTATCGCCGGGATAATTCAGAATAAATCCTGTTATTCTGTGATTTACCCTCCTGCACCTGATTCCTTCGAAATCACTCATCACAGATGGACTATATAAGAAATGGACTACCATAAGAGATGGACTATATAAGAGATGGACTATATAAGAGATGGACCCCCATAAGAGATGGACCACCATAAGAGATGGACTATATAAGAGATGGACTATATAAGAGATGGACTATATAAGAGATGGACCCCCATAAGAGATGGACTATATAAGAGATGGACTATATAAGAGATGGACCCCCATAAGAGATGGACTACCATAAGAGATGGACTATATAAGAGATGGACCACCATAAGAGATGGACTATATAAGAGATGGACTATATAAGAGATGGACTATATAAGAGATGGACCACCATAAGAGATGGACTATATAAGAGATGGACTATATAAGAGATGGACCACTATAAGAGATGGACCACTATAAGAGATGGACTATATAAGAGGTGGACTATATAAGAGATGGACTATATAAGAGATGGACCACTATAAGAGATGGACTATATAAGAGGTGGACTATATAAGAGATGGACCCCCATAAGAGATGGACCCCCATAAGAGATGGACTATATAAGAGATGGACTATATAAGAGATGGACTACCATAAGAGATGGACTATATAAGAGATGGACTATATAAGCGATGGACTATATAAGCGATGGACTATATAAGAGATGGACTATATAAGAGATGGACTATATAAGAGATGGACTATATAAGAGATGGACCCCCATAAGAGATGGACTATATAAGAGATGGACTACCATAAGAGATGGACTATATAAGAGATGGACTACCATAAGAGATGGACTATATAAGAGATGGACTATATAAGATATGGACCACTATAAGAGATGGACTATATAAGAGGTGGACTATATAAGAGATGGACCACTATAAGAGATGGACTATATAAGAGATGGACTATATAAGAGATGGACTATATAAGCGATGGACT
>NW_028164720.1:15000-85106 GCF_964263955.1 Coregonus lavaretus
ACAGCCCTCTAACCAATTGTACTTTCTTTAATAATTTGCTATTTTTTATATATTATTTTTTATATAACACTTTTCAGCTGTTTGTTCAACCACACCCGTTTGCAACCACCCACTATATATATACACTATATACTATATATGATGAAGTAAAAATATGAGGTCCGTGTAACCAATACATGTTTACAATGCGTATACAATACATGTTTACAATGCGAATACAATACATGCTTACAATGCGTATACAATACATGTTTACAATACGTATACAATACATGTTTACAATGCGTATACAATACATGTTTACAATACGTATACAATACATGTTTACAATGCGTATACAATACATGTTTACAATGCGTATACAATACATGTTTACAATACGTATACAATACATGTTTACAATGTGTATACAATACATGTTTACAATACGTATACAATACATGTTTACAATGCGTATACAATACATGTTTACAATACATGTTTACAATGCGTATACAATACATGTTTACAATACGTATACAATACATGTTTACAACGCGTATACAATACATGTTTACAATACGTTTACACTCCGTATATATGTAACCGGCGCTGTGCTGCACGGCTGTATCTCTGCGTTGTGTGTGATAGGCCCTTTTCACGTGACGTCAGACAACTTCCGTTCTGCCGCGATGCAGGTTATGTTTACATCCGGTGTCGCTTAGGAACGCTTAGCTAGTAGCACATCATTATGGAGTTCACCCAGTCCCTTTCACATCTGCCACCAATACGACTTAACGACGTAGAACGACTTGCTGACAAGTGGTCCCTTACTTCAAGATCGAAGCTTGATAAAGGCTACAAGTTCTTCGTTGAAGGTTACCTGTTTGATTATGAAGGTACGTGTTTATCTTTATTTAGCTTAAATTAGCCCTATGCTAGCGAAGGTTATGAGCTGACGAGTTTCTGTTTTGCAGCCTCTTTTTAATATTACTGCTGTTTGTATCGACCGTAAGATAAGAGTCAGTAATGTATTAATGGCTAATGCTGCGCCCTTTCTCCCAATCACTGTATTGAAACAGTCTCAAGTGTAGTTAACGGTGAGGTGACAGTGAGAGGGCGATGTTACAGGTCCATGAAGAAAAATGAGGAAGCTCATCGGCTTCAGGTTTCTCAGATAAACAGTTCTCTAACATTATGATAAGATAGGTTAAGATAGATAAGTTTTCTTTTTGTTGTGTTTTGCTGCGGTTGCAGATTTAATAAGAATGATTCCACAAAGTTCCACTGTGGATCAGTTTGTTTCTCAGTCTGAGCTCTGATTTTGTATCATTAAACTTAATACACAACGAAATTCTTACAATCCTGTGGTACTCAATCACATGTCATGTTCCTGCTCTGCTGGGAAAGCACTATGTAATCACATAGTAGCACTTATTTTTCAAAGTGCTCACTATGTTACCATGGGCTTTAAGACAGTGCCATTGCCTCTGTCATGCACCAGCGCACTGCAGACCTGGCACCGGCCTAGGACACAGGTCAGATATTATTTGTTACACTGATGCAGAACTTTGCAGCTTGTATTGACTTTTGACAATGTATTGTTCATCATTATTATATCACAGGGAATTGTACCAGAGGCCACCAATGATATGGCGGTGTGTAAACCAGCGGCTAAGAAAAAAACAAGTGTCAGAGCTGGTGTGAAGTGCACACTGTACCGAGCCTATGATGGTGAGTCTGAATGAGCCCCCGCCTGTACTAGAGCACAAAGACTTTAGTGCATTTCTAAAATAATACAAACATAAAAGTGATTATTATTTGTTACTTTTTATATAGACTTTCAGTGGATATTTTTTTATTTGTATTAGAAGCATGTACGAGACTGGATGAGTGTGGTTGTCTTTTTTAGTGAAAAAGATAAGGTGGCATTTAATGAAATCTAAACTTGACATATCTCACTTTCATGCCAGGGCCTATTCCGGATCCTCACGTCATGGCCAGTGCTGAGAAACTGAAAGACATCCGTCCACAACCAGGGATTTGCAAATTGCTGCACGGGCTTGAGGGCCTTAATTTGGTGGACTCTAAATTTGGCCCTGTGCCATTTGGGTCTGTGCTTTCTTACCAGTGCCCTCTAGAATTAAGTAGAGATATTATTAAACACCCTGGTGCCAGTGAGTTTTCTCAGTTGCCTATTGAAGGTTACAACTTTAAATTTCCCATTGATTTTGAGCCCAACTACATACAACAATGTCATTTGGACAGCCTGATTGTGTCAGAGGAGATGTCTGCTGCTATTGAAGCAGAAACAAGAATGCAGTCAGAATGCCAGTTGTGGAGCCAGGTACGCAAACCCCGACTGACAGCCAGCAGATTCCGTGAAATATGCCATGTTCGTGGGGAGTTGTCTGCCAAGGCTTTGGCAACCCGCATTCTGAGAGGAACTCCTCAGACAGCTGCTATGAGAAGAGGGTTGGATCTGGAACCTGAGATACTGAGGCAATATTCTGATTTTTGTGATGTCTCTCTGAAACAATGCGGGGTCATCATCCACCCTGATTCACCTCACCTTGCAGCCAGCCCGGATGCTAAAGTCTTCTGCCCAACAGAAGCACCACCATTTGGTCTTGCTGAGGTTAAGAGTTGCGATGTTGAAAATGTTACCCAAGTTAAACACCTGATCACAGTTAAAGGCCTGCCTTAAGAAGAGCCACAAATACTACTATCAGGTTCAAGGCCAACTCGCCTTAAGCGGACTTCAGTGGTGTGACTTCATTACAGATACCCGCACTGACTTCACAGTTGAGAGAATCTTTAGGGATGAGGAGATTATCCACTCAATGCGACAGAAGCTTGATCATTTCTATTATAACATCTACATGGATGTCTTTTTAAGTTATAAAACATAAGGCAGAATTTTATGTGTAAATAGTGTTAAGGTAAATGTGGAAGGTGAACCTTTGACATTTTTTTCTTTAACTGCAAATTAACTTGTCATATACTGTATATCTCCTATGTACTGAAACACACATTTTGAAAAGGATTGTGATGTAAATGTCGACATGTTTTTCTTTAACTGCAAATGAACTTAATTGTGTTATATACTGTATATCTATGTATTGAAATACAAATTTTGAAAAGGATTGCGATGTTGTAAATGCTCTTACCAAAATCAAAAAGGATTGGAAGCAGTTGCTTGCAAACATATATTTAATAGTTCCATCAGTGCCATGACACATAAGCACATAACATGGTTAATAGTTGGATATTTTTACAATATATCACATTAGGTTCATTAATAGCTATGAAAAAGTTATTACCCTTAACAAAAACATACAGTATAACATTAGATCAATTAAATTACCAACAAAGTTAATTCATATTTACATTTTTTTGTACATACAATACAGTAATATAAAAGTACTTCTATTTACAGCCCATCTAGCTTACTCAGGAAATATACAACTTCCAGTTGACAAAAACATCAGACTGGTTTGTCTCCTTTAATGTCAAGAGGTCCCTGATAGTTCGACATGAGGCAGCAGATGGCCCACAGCTGATTCACTGAACCCACTGTGGAAAGAGGAACAAGCCCATCCCAGATATGGTACTCCTTCACCCTCCGTATGGCCCTCTCGACTAAAATCCTCAGCCGGGCGATGGCCTGTTCTGTTTGTTGTTTGAACAAAATGGTACACTGCAATAGCATCTTCTCGAAGATTGTGCCATGCTTCGGTGTTGGATGGGATACTGTTGCGATACAGACACCGGGAGAAAAGAAACAGCTAAATTAACATTCAGCTTTGACCAGGAATCAATATTTATCTAGCTATCATGCACAACAGTATTTGAATAGGTGAGTTACTATACATTCATGAATAAACTAACTGCCTAACAAAGGGTTAGATAGCTAGCTAAGTAAACTTGTTACATTACAGCCAGGCAGCAATGTAACGCTACCTTTTAACGTTATCGGTATCTGGTACTAAGTTGTTGTTAGCTAACGTTAGCCCACTTTTAAGTAACTAAGGCAGTGAACAATTATGAATTAACAATAACGTTAGCAAGTTACAAACCATTGCATATTCGTAAACATTATTACTCGTTGAGAAGTCTCAGGTTACGGGCGAACGGAAGTGAAGTTAACCTGCTACGCGGAAAGGCGGAAGTTAGATGACGTCATCGTGAAAAGGGCCTATTGATTGGGACTATAGACGTGGACTTCGGAGATCAGGCTGTTTTAATGAATCAGAATTCTCTCTGCACCCAAAAGAAAAGACAAAACATCTGTAGAGCACAAATATGTTCTGCCCGTTGTCGCCTCTTTCTACAACATAGACGCACAAACACAGGACTGGGATCAGTGGAGGAGCCTAGCCATCGTTCACACACACAATACCTTAGCTAGCTAGTAACCACATGTTGAACTGAACTGGGATCAGTGGAGGAGCTAGCCATCGTTCATACACACAATACCTTAGCTAGCTAGTAACCACATGTTGAACTGAACTGGGATCAGTGGAGGAGCTAGCCATCGTTCATACACACAATACCTTAGCTAGTGTGGTGGCCGAACGATGCTGCAATGCTGTGTTGATAAGGAATCCGCTGACACTGTACTTTGATTATAAAGGTTTATTATATCAAAAGGATTTCAGCATCAATTTACAGACTTCTGCAGAATCTGGAGAGCAACAAACACAATCTCAAATATGATCACTCTCCTCGTCCCTTTGTTCCAACATGGTATATATCCTATTTAACACAAGATGGCGTGTTTTGAATAGACCAATCCCTGGCCTCCACATATCCCAATCTCCACTGTCCTAGGGTGTATCCCCTATAGTAATAGTTTCCAGATGTTTCAGCAAAAGCAGAGCAAAGTCCATTTAACCAACAATATAGAATGTTCAGATACTACACTAGCTAGTAACCACATGTTGAACTGAACTGGGATCAGTGGAGGAGCCTAGCCATCGTTCACACATACAATACCTTATCTAGCTAGTAACCACATGTTGAACTGAACTGGGATCAGTGGAGGAGCCTAGCCATCGTTCACACATACAATACCTTAGCTAGCTAGTAACCACATGTTGAATTCACAATGTTAATATCATCCTAAAAAGTACAATTACATCTTAACAATACCATACCACTGTATGAGTAAACTCTAAATATACAACATTATTCATGAACAAAACACTGTGTTGTATGACTTTGTGCTTAAAAAGGAATGTAAACTTTTCTCAAGACGACAGGGCAGAACGTAAGCACACACTCCCCTATTGCCAGGATGCAGACACGCATAATAACACATCAACATGCCATATTAATATATGAACCTGGTGAAATTCACAAAGTACTTCAACAGCCGTTACACAACGCAGCAGCAACTACTATAGAACATGAGCTGTAGGCAGAGACGGAGGAACTATGTTTTGAAAGGGGGTGCCAGGATTTTTTTATTTCATTTAACCCATCTGAACATCTTTTTTTTTTTTTTTTTACCGTTCCCAAAAGCATTTGGCGCAAGTACAGTTAGACACTAAAGCTCAGGCTGACGCACTAATGCCAGACAGCCTAAAATAATGAAAGGAAAACCTCAATGGAGCCTATAGATAGAAATTGCACAAGAATTATACATTTATGGATTTTTTAAAAAGGTATTTCTTTTCTCTTTCTTCAACCCGCCTGCCACCCACCCGCCTTTCATCCACACAGTATTTCATGACCCTTAACCCACCCAACCCGCGGAATTAACCATGGGGACTGCAGATTATGAGTCAACCCGCATATCATTAGTTGGTACCCCAACACTGTTACTATCCATTCTACCATTAGGTTGGTACCCCAACACTGTTACTATCCATTCTACCATTAGGTTGGTACCCCAACACTGTAACTATCCATTCTACCATTAGGATGGTACCCCAACACTGTTACTATCCATTCTACCATTAGGTTGGTACCCCAACACTGTTACTATCCATTCTACCATTAGGTTGGTACCCCAACACTGTTACTATCCATTCTACCAATAGGTTGGTACCCCAACACTGTTACTATCCATTCTACCATTAGGTTGGTACCCCAACACTGTTACTATCCCATTCTACCAATAGGTTGGTACCCCAACACTGTTACTATCCATTCTACCATTAGGTTGGTACCCCAACACTGTTACTATCCATTCTACCATTAGGTTGGTACCCCAACACTGTTACTATCCATTCTACCATTAGGTTGGTACCCCAACACTGTTACTATCCCATTCTACAATTAGGTTGGTACACCAACACTGTTACTATCCATTCTACCATCAGGTTGGTACCCCAACACTGTTACTATCCATTCTACCATTAGGTTGGTACCCCAACACTGTTACTATCCATTCTACCATTAGGTTGGGACCCCAACACTGTTGTTCTGAAGCTGTGTCCAAAGACAGGGGTCCATCTCCCCAAGAAGGTTGATCATCCTGGAACATGACTCAGTTCCTTTTCTCAACACCATGTCGATGATGTCACGTGCCTTCTCTGCCCTCTCAGCTATCACCTTTACTGACTCCATTTCCTCCTGGTTGATGACTGTGTGTTGCAGGAGTCCGTCCAGCAGACCTTCCAGGACAGGTCCTGACACTCGTCTCACAAACTCTGTCCGTACAGAACCCAGCTGCTGCTCTGTAGAACCAGTCAGACTGCTCTCAGCCGGACGCCCTGCCCCCAACACAGCACCTGAGAGAGGCAGGTTACAAAATAACTACATTTGTTCATTCACATTTCAGACATTTAGAAACAGACGTCTTTCAGAGTGACCTACAGTAAAAGTCTTCATTGTATTGTTAATCTTTACATTAAGAACACATTCTGTAACAATAACAACCTGCATCAATGAACACATCACACCACTACTGTTTCATTCATATTTAGGGTCGGTTTTCACAGACGTAGAAAAACAGGCTGGGGCATTCAGAACCAGGCTAATCTACATCACGTCCTGGAGGAGATGTCATTGGGGCATTCAGAACCAGGCTAATCTACATCAAGTCCTGGAGGAGATGTCATTGGGGCATTCAGAACCAGGCTAATCTACATCACGTCCTGGAGGAGATGTCATTGGGGCATTCAGAACCAGGCTAATCTACATCAAGTCCTGGAGGAGATGTCATTGGGGCATTCAGAACCAGGCTAATCTACATCAAGTCCTGGAGGAGATGTCATTGGGGCATTCAGAACCAGGCTAATCTACATCACGTCCTGGAGGAGATGTCATTGGGGCATTCAGAACCAGGCTAATCTACATCAAGTCCTGGAGGAGATGTCATTCAGAACCAGGCTGATCTACATCAAGTCCTGGAGGAGATGTCATTCAGAACCAGGCTAATCTACATCAAGTACTGGAGGAGATGTCATTCAGAACCAGGCTAATCTACATCACGTCCTGGAGGAGATGGCATTCAGAACCAGGCTAATCTACATCAAGTCCCGGAGGAGATGTCATTGGGGCATTCAGAACCAGGCTAATCTACATCAAGTCCTGGAGGAGATGTCATTGGGGCATTCAGAACCAGGCTAATCTACATCAAGTCCTGGAGGAGATGTCATTCAGAACCAGGCTAATCTACATCAAGTCCTGGAGGAGATGTCATTGGGGCATTCAGAACCAGGCTAATCTACATCACGTCCTGGAAGAGATGTCATTCAGAACCAGGCTAATGTACATCAAGTCCTGGAGGAGATGTCATTCAGAACCAGGCTAATGTACATCACGTCCTGGAGGAGATGTCATTCAGAACCAGGCTAATCTACATCAAGTCCTGGAGGAGATGTCATTCAGAACCAGGCTAATCTACATCAAGTCCTGGAGGAGATGTCATTGGGGCATTCAGAACCAGGCTAATGTACATCAAGTCCTGGAGGAGATGTCATTCAGAACCAGGCTAATCTACATCAAGTCCTGGAGGAGATGTCATTGGGGCATTCAGAACCAGGCTAATCTACATCACGTCCTGGAGGAGATGTCATTCAGAACCAGGCTAATCTACATCAAGTCCTGGAGGAGATGTCATTCAGAACCAGGCTAATCTACATCAAGTCCTGGAGGAGATGTCATTGGGGCATTCAGAACCAGGCTAATCTACATCACGTCCTGGAGGAGATGTCATTGGGGCATTCAGAACCAGGCTAATCTACATCAAGTCCTGGAGGAGATGTCATTCAGAACCAGGCTAATCTACATCAAGTCCTGGAGGAGATGTCATTCAGAACCAGGCTAATCTACATCAAGTCCTGGAGGAGATGTCATTCAGAACCAGGCTAATCTACATCAAGTCCTGGAGGAGATGTCATTCAGAACCAGGCTAATCTACATCAAGTCCTGGAGGAGATGTCATTCAGAACCAGGCTAATCTACATCAAGTCCTGGAGGAGATGTCATTCAGAACCAGGCTAATCTACATCACGTCCTGGAGGAGATGTCATTGGGGCATTCAGAACCAGGCTAATGTACATCAAGTCCTGGAGGAGATGTCATTGGGGCATTCAGAACCAGGCTAATCTACATCAAGTCCTGGAGGAGATGTCATTGGGGCATTCAGAACCAGGCTAATCTACATCAAGTCCTGGAGGAGATGTCATTGGGGCATTCAGAACCAGGCTAATCTACATCAAGTCCTGGAGGAGATGTCATTGGGGCATTCAGAACCAGGCTAATCTACATCAAGTCCTGGAGGAGATGTCATTCAGAACCAGGCTAATCTACATCACGTCCTGGAGGAGATGTCATTGGGGCATTCAGAACCAGGCTAATCTACATCATGTCCTGGAGGAGATGTCATTGGGGCATTCAGAACCAGGCTAATCTACATCACGTCCTGGAGGAGATGTCATTCAGAACCAGGCTAATCTACATCACGTCCTGGAGGAGATGTCATTCAGAACCAGGCTAATGTACATCACGTCCTGGAGGAGATGTCATTCAGAACCAGGCTAATGTACATCAAGTCCTGGAGGAGATGTCATTCAGAACCAGGCTAATGTACATCAAGTCCTGGAGGAGATGTCATTCAGAACCAGGCTAATGTACATCACGTCCTGGAGGAGATGTCATTCAGAACCAGGCTAATCTACATCAAGTCCTGGAGGAGATGTCATTCAGAACCAGGCTAATCTACATCAAGTCCTGGAGGAGATGTCATTGGGGCATTCAGAACCAGGCTAATGTACATCAAGTCCTGGAGGAGATGTCATTCAGAACCAGGCTAATATACATCAAGTCCTGGAGGAGATGTCATTGGGGCATTCAGAACCAGGCTAATCTACATCACGTCCTGGAGGAGATGTCATTCAGAACCAGGCTAATCTACATCAAGTCCTGGAGGAGATGTCATTCAGAACCAGGCTAATCTACATCAAGTCCTGGAGGAGATGTCATTGGGGCATTCAGAACCAGGCTAATCTACATCACGTCCTGGAGGAGATGTCATTGGGGCATTCAGAACCAGGCTAATCTACATCAAGTCCTGGAGGAGATGTCATTCAGAACCAGGCTAATCTACATCAAGTCCTGGAGGAGATGTCATTCAGAACCAGGCTAATCTACATCAAGTCCTGGAGGAGATGTCATTCAGAACCAGGCTAATCTACATCAAGTCCTGGAGGAGATGTCATTCAGAACCAGGCTAATCTACATCACGTCCTGGAGGACATGTCATTGGGGCATTCAGAACCAGGCTAATCTACATCAAGTCCTGGAGGAGATGTCATTGGGGCATTCAGAACCAGGCTAATCTACATCAAGTCCTGGAGGAGATGTCATTCAGAACCAGGCTAATCTACATCAAGTCCTGGAGGAGATGTCATTCAGAACCAGGCTAATCTACATCAAGTCCTGGAGGAGATGTCATTCAGAACCAGGCTAATCTACATCAAGTCCTGGAGGAGATGTCATTGTTCTTGAAGACAGGCTTTTATAATCAGGACTAGTCCAACAGTAAACCATGTCGACTGGCCCTCAAGCCATTGGTTTGTACAGTGCATTTGGAAAGTATTCAGACCCTTTAACTTTTTCCACATTTTGTTACGTTACAGCCTTATTATAAAATGGATTAACTACATGTTTCTCCTCATCAATCTACACACAATACCCCATAATGACAAAGCGAAAACAGGTTTTTGCAAATGTTTACAAATGTATTAAAAATAAAAAGACAGAAATACCTCATTTACATAAGTATTCAGACCCTTTGCTATGAGACTCGAAATTGAGCTCAGGTGCATCCTGTTTCCATTGCTCATTCTTGAGATGTTTCTACAACTTGATTGGAGTCCACCTGTGGTAAATTCAATTGATTGGACATGATTTGGAAAGGCACACACCTGTCTAGATAAGGTCCCACAGTTGACAGTGCATGTCAGAGCAAAAACCAAGCCATGAGGTCGAAGGAATTGTCCTTAGAGCTCCGAGACAGGATTATGTCAAGGCCCAAATATGGGGA
This sequence comes from Coregonus lavaretus, assembly GCF_964263955.1. Classification (NCBI taxonomy): domain Eukaryota; kingdom Metazoa; phylum Chordata; class Actinopteri; order Salmoniformes; family Salmonidae; genus Coregonus; species Coregonus lavaretus. The sequence goes on from NW_028164720.1 coordinate 25,481, forward strand.
AGGGTACCGAAAAAGTTCTGCAGCATTGAAGGTCCCCAAGAACACAGTGGCCTCCATCATTCTTAAATGGAAGAAGTTTGGAACCACCAAGACTCTTCCTAGAGCTGGCTGCCCGGACAAACTGAGCAAGCGGGGGAGAAAGGACTTGGTCAGGGAGGTGACTAAGAACCCGATGGTCACTCTGACAGAGCTCCAGAGTTCCTCTGTGGAGATGGGAGAACCTTCCAGAAGGACAACCATCTCTGCAGAACTCCACCAATCAGGCCTTTATGGTAGAGTGGCCAGACGGAAGCCACTCCTCAGTAAAAGGCACATGACAGCCCGCTTGGAGTTTGCAAAAAAGGCACCTAAAGGACTCTCAGACCATGAAAAACAAGATTCTCTGGTCTGATGAAACCAAGATTGAACTCTTTGGCCTGAATGCCAAGCCTCACATCTGGAAGAACCCTGGCACCATCCCTACGGTGAAGCATGGTGGTGGCAGCATCATACTGTGGGGAGACTAGTCAGGATCGAGGGAAAGATGAACTCAGCAAAGTACAGAGAGAGCCTTAATGAAAACCTGCTCCAGAGCGCTCAGGACCTCAGACTGGGGCCAAGGTTCACCTTCCAACAGGACAACTACCGTAAGCACATAGACAAGACAACGCAGGAGTGGCTTCGGGACAAGTCTCTGAATGTCCTTGAGTGGCCCAGCCAGAGCCCGGACTTGAACCCGATCGAACATCTCTGGAGAGACATGAAAATAGCTGTGCAGCGACACTCCCCATCCAACCTGACAGAGCTTCTGCAGAGAAGAATGGGAGAAACTCCCCAAATACAGGTGTGCCAAGCTTGTAGCGTCATACCCAAGAAGAATCGAGGCTGTAATCGCTGCCAAAGGTGCTTCAAGAAAGTACTGAGTAAAGGGTCTGAATACTTATGTAAATGTGATATTTCATTATTTATTTAGTTTTTATAAATATGTTTTTTTTTGCTTTGTCATTATGGGGTATTGTGTGTAGATTGATGAGGGGGGGGGGGGGGGGGAAACAATTTAATCCATTTTATAATAAGGCTGTAACGTAACAAAATGTGGAAAAAGTCAAGGGGTCTGAATACTTTCTGAATGCACTGTAACTCATGTTTACTTACTTGTTGAATGGGTGGCAGTGATGTATTCATCTGAAAGATAAACCAAATGAGGTTATATCACTCTAAATAGCATCTGTTACAAAAGTACAAAGTTATGATTGACATATGCTCCTACCTTGTGATACCACTTCTTTCCATGCAATCCTCTCATCATCACCGAATAACTCCATCTCAATGTCAACCCCTGTCATTTTCAAAACCGCCTTGAAAAAGCTTGGTGTGGAGTCTCTATGTATGAGATGAATCTTCTGGAGAGAGATGGAGAGAGCGAGAGAGAGATTGCTTGCAATGTAAACATATGTTTCCCATGCCAATAAAGCCATTTGAATTGAGAGCCATCGAGCGAGCAAGAGAGAGCAATGCATAGAAATGTGACTTAAAATGTCAGATTCATGTTCTTAGTCTACTAAAACTGTACCTGTGGATTGATGTAGGTAGAACAGGGAATGTTCAGTCTGAAGAAACTATTCAGTTTGAAGGCCTGCTCTGGTCTTGTGATGAGAACCCTTGAAGACCCTTGAGACTTTTCCTGTTGTTCCACAGCCTGCGAAACGAGGCATGAAATACACAGCCAGTCAATGTATAGTCTTATTCAAACATTATTCAGAAAACTAGCATCACACTATTATCTTCATGTTTTGAGTGTCAACATAAACCGTACCACTGCTTAGTTAAGGTCACCTCTAAAAGAATGGTACCTCACCTGTATTTGGCTGGGGTTACTGGGGAACAGGTATAGGCGTGGAATTAGTGTTTCCTTTTTCACTGTCAGATAGAGCATCAGCTCACAGTGGACATCTATGTTCCGCCAAAAGATATAGCTCAGTATAACAGAGATAACTGAGAACTTGGGATGGAGAATCTTAGCATGGAATCTGGTGACCTCATGCACTTCCTCAACAGACACTCCATGTTCCTCTACATGAAAAATCTTCATCTCATTCCTCAGGGAAGGGTTGGTCCCTGAACAACACAATAAAAAGGAGACAGAAAGACAAATATTGTATTATTCAAACAACTAAAACACAAAGAATATGCGGTACCAGATCACAGTAAACTCAAACTCCCAGAATAGTTCATTTATTCATTCAGGAAGTGAAACTCAGTTACATGGAAATGTCTTTCTGAATACTATGTCAATATGGTTTTACCTAAACAGACAAAGTGTGGCAGATGAACTTCCTCCAGTTCACCTAACTCCATAGTGATGTCCAGCAATGGACCACCTTGTCCGTACTGCATGTCTTTCAGAAGTTGACTGTAGGGTTCCCCGTTCCTGAAGTGATACTTCAGAATGACATCTCTCTCACACACCCAGCGGAGCCCAGACACTGTGCACTCATAACGCCCTTTGGGTGTCCTGTGCCTGAGGGCAACAACAAGATTTGGTAGAGAGGGTCAACCGTCAAATGGAGAGGTTGGATTAGAAGCCTATTCCCAAAGGTAATGGGGAAATACACTAGCAAGTGGAATGAAATGTTAAAAGTAGTTATTTTACCTGAACATTGTCACTCCCTGGACAGTGGATGTCAAGGGTTCAATCTGAAGCCAGTGTGTGGATTCCTGAACAAGGACAAGCATGTCAGTTATACATATGGGGCCAGTTTCCTGGACACAGATTGAGTCTTGTGCTGGACTTTAAGCATGATCAATGGAAGTTTCAATAGAAAGTTCTTTAAGGTCCAGGACTAGGCTTAATCTGTGTCCGGGAAACTGGCCCATTAACCAAAGTAACTAATCTAATGTATTTATTCAATGTTACATGGAATGCTGGTGATTGATCCAATTAAACTGTCTAATGAAACAATATGACAACAGTTAAAATCCTGCATTCCTACAAGCAGAACACAGGACTGTCTATATCCCAGTATGAATGGTTGGTCAGTACACACCTGGCTTTCAGACTGTGTTTATATTACTAAAGCAGAACACAGGACTGTCTATATCCCAGTATGAATGGTTGGTCAGTACACACCTGGCTTTCAGACTGTGCCTGACTCCTGAATGTATGTAAAAGTGAGAATTGACATTATGACTTACCTCAACATGGTCACAAGTCTTACAGCTCTGAGGAATCCCTGAAGTCAAAAGTAGTTGTTATTAAAAACGGACAATCTCATGTAATAATGAATTAATAAATATTAAACAGACTTGTAATAAAAATGAATGTAAGTGAGCAACAGTCTCAGAATGTACACTCATTATCATACCATAATCTGACATTAGTGTTATATTAATGAATGTTTGTGGAAGCAGGAAACAACATGGTTCTGGTCCATGTTTTGTAGATGTTGGGGGCCTGATTTCTGGTAGATCCCAGGATGAGAGCTTAAAGGTAGAGTCAGCTAAATGATGTTGTACGAGCAGCACCGCAGATATTGTGATGAGCAAGATGCCTGACTTCTCTCTCACACAGTATCTGCCCATGTGCACGGGTTCTCTTCACTCTCTTACAGTGTGGTAGCCACGGGACCAAAACAGAGAAGTTTAGCATCGCGCTCCAACGCTCTTAGTTGTTGTAGAAGTTTACCCACTATGATGTTTACTTTGTGCATCTACATCATATTGCTGACTCTACCTTTAAGTTTGTTTTGACCAAATAGATCATGATTGTGTTCCTTGCCTGGGATTCAAGAACGCTTTAATCGTATTTTGATTTTTAAAACAATTATCAGTTAACACTCACATATCTGGTCTCTGGTGTTCTCAGGTCCAGGCTTGATACAACACTCTCCACCATGGTCTCTGCTGTTGGGAAAGCAGAAGGATAGACTGTGATTAAACTAAATACAACTTATAAAGGCTTCATATAGCATACATACAGTCTTCATAAGCAATACAAAGGGTGTATAAAGGGTGACAGAACAGCTCCCTATGTAGGGTGCATTGCCAAATGTGACATAACACTATGTCAACTTCCATGAAGTCAATACTGATGGTGACATTACAGGTGACATTGCTTATCTTGATGAAAGACCCTAGAGACGTGAAGTCACCAGGTATCATTTTAACAGGTTCTGATGCCCTCTTGTGGTTAGAGTGAAACTGACACTACAGTGAGAGATAGGAGAGGAAACATCTGTACATCCAACAGAACACATTAAAACACACCACTACTACTAATCTAACTGTCTGTAGGTCCAACAGAACACATTAAAACACACCACCACCACTAATCTAACTGTCTGTAGGTCCAACAGAACACATTAAAACACACCACTACTAATCTAACTGTCTGTAGGTCCAACAGAACACATTAAAACACACCACTACTACTAATCTAACTGTCTGTAGGTCCAACAGAACACTTTAAAACACCACTACTACTAATCTAATTGTCTGTAGGTCCAACAGAACACATTAAAACACACCACTACTACTAATCTAACTGTCTGTAGGTCCAACAGAACACATTAAAACACACCACCACCACTAATCTAACTGTCTGTAGGTCCAACAGAACACTTTAAAACACACCACTACTACTAATCTAACTGTCTGTAGGTCCAACAGAACACATTAAAACACACCACCACCACTAATCTAACTGTCTGTAGGTCCAACAGAACACATTAAAACACACCACTACTACTAATCTAACTGTCTGTAGGTCCAACAGAACACATTAAAACACACCACTACTACTAATCTAACTGTCTGTAGGTCCAACAGAACACATTAAAACACACCACTACTACTAATCTAACTGTCTGTAGGTCCAACAGAACACATTAAAACACACCACTACTACTAATCTAACTGTCTGCAGGTCCAACAGAACACATTAAAACACACCACTACTACTAATCTAACTGTCTGTAGGTCCAACAGAACACATTAAAACACACCACTACTACTAATCTAACTGTCTGTAGGTCCAACAGAACACATTAAAACACACCACTACTACTAATCTAACTGTCTGTAGGTCCAACAGAACACATTAAAACACACAACTACTAATCTAACTGTCTGTAGGTCCAACAGAACACATTAAAACACACCACTACTAATCTAATTGTAGGAATGATTCCAGAGGAAAACACATGATAAAACATTGTCATGACTCACCTTTGAATGTGTTGGTCATCTATCTGACACAGGGTCACTGAGGAGGAGGAGGAAACCACAAACCCAGGATAGAGGGGTTCAGTGAATGTGGTGTGTTCTGTGTAAAGGTGTGTCAGTGTACCAGAGGAGGACACACTATAGAAGGACAAAGTACCAGCTGGCCAGTCCAGATACACTCCAACTCTGTTAGAAACAGGACCAGGGATGGATCTGATGACTCCAGCATGGTAAAGGTGATATACACTGCCATAGTAGAATAAACTCCAGGACTTCCTATTGGCTCCAATCCAACTGTCATTATCCTCTCCCTTCCTCTTCATTCCTTTGTACACCACACCAATGTGAGCCGCGTCACCATCCTTCTCCACCTCCCAGTAATAACGAGATCCAGATAAGCCTTCTCTGCAGAGAACTTGGGGATGATGGTCAAATCTGTCTGGATGGTCTTCATAATGCTGCTCCTCCTCCACCCATGTCACCTTCCTGTTCCCCTCAGACAGTATCAGGTTTGGGTTTGCTGTATTTGGGTCCAGGGTGAGATGACAGGCATCTGTAGACAAAAGGAGAGTTTAATCAAACCACATCTTCATATAAAATGTTGTTTTGTAGGTAGAGAACAAGTATTGATTAGTTACTATGTTACTGTAGTTCTGAATATGTAGTTAATTAGGATTGAAGAGACTTACATTTCCTCAGCCCTGGTTTCAGCCTGAACTCTCCACCATGATCCACACTGTAGGAGAAACAGGTTATTGACTGACAAAGACCTAATAAAGCAGTCAACATTTAAACCATATTGTTGTGTTCTGGTGCACTATCCAAGTTCATTACTAGAGACATACAGGTATTCTATCCTACCTACTGCATACAGAACAGAGTACAATTCATTACTAGAGAAATACAGGTATTCTACCCTACCTACTGCATACAGAACAGAGTACAATTCCAACAGGATATCAGAGATGCAGAAGAAGAGTATTCATGTGGTAATGATGTATGCTGTGTTGGAGTGCTAAGCCTGCTGGGTAAACGTCCCCTGTATTCTACCATCATGTCCTCATGTTACTGAACCTACTACACTACATAGGACACAACCACTGCTCACACTATTAGGACATCTATTCTGACTTACTTCAGCTTCATCAGTTTATCTGTGGGATCCACCAGAGCAGCTGAAAGCAGTCCCCCTGCAGAGTCTCCTGGGTGATTGTAGCTCAGGTCCAGCTCTTTCAGGTGGGAGGGGTTTGACCTCAGAGCTGAAGACAGAGCAGCACAGCCCTCCTCTGTGACCAGACAGCCAGACAGCCTACAGAGAGACACAACAGCTGTCTAGGTTGGTGGACTGGTGTCAATCATCTTGTAGGACACCCATATATTTGTCCATGACACAAACATTGTCATGAAACATCAGATGTTCAGAGTATTTGTTTTACTAAGCTCAGTACCGACCTGAATGAAACAGCTGTACATACCCCAGTGTGTGTAGTTTACAGTCTGGATCCTCCAGTCCAGCAGAGGGCAGTGTAACTCAGCTCAGTACCGACCTGACTGAAACAGCTGTACTTACCCCAGTGTGTGTAGTTTACAGTCTGGATCCTCCAGTCCAGCAGAGGGCAGTGTAACTCAGCTCAGTACCGACCTGACTGAAACAGCTGTACTTACCCCAGTGTGTGTAGTTTACAGTCTGGATCCTCCAGTCCAGCAGACAGCAGTGTAACTCCTGAGTCCTGCAGGTCATTGTCTCTCAGCTCCAGTTGTTTCAGTTGTGAGTTGGGTGAACTCAGGACTGAGGCCAGATCTGAACAGCAACCCTCTGTCAGACCACACTGACCTAGACTAGAGGACAGAAGAGCACATGATTAACAAATGTCTGAAACATCCACATAATAACTCATACTGAAGATAGTTAACTCACACTAGTGTCTGTATGTTGCAGAGTGGACTGGTTAGTCCAACACAGAGCAGCTTCATTCCTCTGTCTCCCAGGTCATTGTAGCGGAGGTCCAGTTCTCTCAGGGGGGAGTTTGGTGTCTGCAGAGCTGAAGCCAGAGTCTCACAGGATTCATATGTGAGTTTACAGCCAGACAGTCTGGAGAGAGGAGATATGTCGATACACTGTTAAATATGCAAAGCTTTAAGAATAATGAGATGCATTAAGATAATAACAGAAGGACACATACTAACTCACTCAAGATATTTACCTTAGTTGTATATATGTTATGTATGTTTCTGGATATGTCCCAAAATGTTAAAATAATGTTACAAACATACACATACTAACTATACTGAACAGAAATATAAACCCAACATGTAAAGTGTTGGTCCCACGTTTCATGAGCTGAAATAAAAGATCCCAGATATGTTCCATACGCACAAAAGCTTATTTCTCTCAAATGTTGTGCATAAATTTGTTTAGATCCCTGTTAGTGAGCATTTCTCCTTTGTTAAGATAATACATTTTGTTAAGATAATCCATTCACCTGACAGGTGTGGTATATCAAGAAGCTGATTAAACTGCATGATCATTACACAGGTGCACCTTGTGCTGGGGACAATAAAAGGCCACTCTGAAATGTGCAGTTTTGTCACACAACACAATGAAACAGATGTGTCAAGTTTTGAGGGAGTGTGCAATTGGCATGATGACTGCAGGAATATCCACCAGAGCTGTCGCTAGAGAATTTTATGTTCATTTCTCTACCATAAACCGCCTCCAACATCATTTTAGAGAATTTGGCAGTACATCCAACCGGCCTCGCAACCGCAGACCATGTGTAAACACGCCAGCCCAGGACCTCCACATCCGGCTTCTTCACCTGCAGGATGGTCTGAGACAAGCCACCAGGACAGCTGATTTAACTGTGGGTTTTCACAGCCGAAAAATTTCTGCACAAATAGTCAGAAACCGTCTCAGGGAAGCTCATCTGCGTACTCGTCATCCTCACCAGGGTCTTGACCTGACTGCAGTTCGGCGTCGTAACCGAATTCAGTGGGCAAATGCTCACCTTCGATGGCCACTGGCACACTGGAGAAGTGTGCTCTTCACGGATGAATCCCGGTTTCAACTGTACCGGGAAGATGGCAGAAAGCGTGTATGGCGTCGTGATGGCATTGTGTGGGCGAGCGGTTTGCTGAGGTCAACGTTGTGAACAGAGTGCCCCATGGTGGCGGTGGGGTTATGGTATGGGCAGGCATAAACTACGGACAATGAACACGATCGCATTTTATCGATGGCAATTTGAATGCACAGAGATACCGTGATGAGATCCTGAGGCCCATTGTCGTGCCATTCAACCGCCGCCATCACCTCATGTTTCAGCATGATAATGCACGGCCCCATGTCGCAAGGATCTGTATACATTTCCTGGAAGCTGAAAATGTCCCAGTTCTTCCATGGACTGCATACTCACCAGACATGCATGTTTGGGATGCTCTGGATCGACGTGTACGACAGCGTCTTCCAGTTCCCGGCAGTTTCCAGCAACTTCGCACAGCCATTGAAGAGGAGTGGGACAACATTCCACAGGCCACAATCAACAGGCTGATCAACTCTATGTGAAGGAGATTTGTTGCGCTGCATGAGGCAAATGGTGGTCACACCAGATACGGACTGGTTTTCTGATACACACCCATACTTTTTTTTAAGGTATCTGTGACCAACAGATGCATATCTGAATTCCCATTTATGTGAAATCCATAGATTAGGGCCTAATGAATTTATGTCAATTGACTGATTTCCTCATATGAACTGTAACTCAGTAAAACCTTTCAAATTGTTGCATGTTGCGTTTATATTCTTGTTCAGTATATAGTACATACATAATATATAAACACTCACAGTGGATACTGAAGATAGTTAACTCACACTAGTGTCTGTATGTTGCAGAGTGGACTGGTTAGTCCAACACAGAGCAGCTCCACTCCTCTGTCTCCCAGGTCATTGTATCTGAGGTCCAGGTCTCTCAGGGGGGAGTTTGGTGTCTGCAGAGCTGAAGCCAGAGTCTCACAGGATTCATATGTGAGTTTACAGCCAGACAGTCTGGAGAGAGGAGATATGTTGATACACTGTTAAATATGCAAAGCTTTAAGAATAATGAGATGCATTAAGATAATAACAGAAGGACACATGATTAACCAATGTTAAAAACATACTAACTCACTCAAGATATTTAACCTTAGTTTGATATATTTATCACATTTTATGTATGTTTCTGCATATTTACCAAGACGTTCAAATAATGTTAAAAACATACACATACTAACTACATACATAATATATAAACACTCACAGTGGATACTGAAGATATTTAACTCACACTAGTGTCTGTATGTTGCAGAGTGGACTGGTTAGTCCAACACAGAGCAGCTCCACTCCTCTGTCTTCCAGGTCATTGTAGATGAGGTCCAGTTCTCTCAGGGGGGAGTTTGGTGTCTGCAGAGCTGAAGCCAGAGTCTCACAGGATTCATATGTGAGTTCACAGCGATCCAGTCTGGAGAGAGGAGATCATCTGTTAGATATACAAATCCTTCAGAATAATGATACTGTATACATCAACTCAATAACAGAACTTACAGTGCTCTCTTGCAGGTTTTCACTACCGGCAGCAACCTCTGATAACCTTCCTCTGATGTGGTGTATGTCTTCAGGTCAAACTCCTCCAGCACCTCCTCTGACATCAGTAACAGGTAGGCCAGGGCTGAACATTGTTGAGGTTCTAGCTCTGTTTCTGAAAGAGTTCCTGATCGCAGGGAGGTTTGCATTTCTTCAACTAGAGAGTTGGCACCAAGTTCATTCAGACAGTGGAACAAGTTGATGATCCTTTCTGGTGAGGATTCCCTTTTGATCGTGTCTGAAAGGTACCTGACTGTTCTCTCAACTGTTTCCTCATTGCTCTGTGTTGTACTTCCTGTCTGTGTCAGAAGGCCTCGTAACAGATTCAGATTGGACTCCAGTGAGAGACCCAGAAGGAAGCGGAGGAACAGGTCCAGGTGTCCATTCTCACTCTTCAAGGCCTGGTCCACTGCTCTCCTGTGTAAGTCAGACAACTGGATTGACTCCTCATCTTCATCCTCACTAGTGGTGGAAAAAACATTTTCCTTCTTGTCCAGACATGATTCTAAAGCATGCACTGCTGCTAGAAACTCCTGAATGCTCAGATGCACAAAGCTGTAGACCTTCTCTTGGTTCAGCCCAGATTCTTCTTTAAAGATCTCTGTACACAATGCTGAGTACTCTGATGCCTCTGTGACATCAAGGCCACACTCTCTCAGGTCCTCCTCATAGAAGATCAGGTTGCCCTTCTGCAGCTGTTGGAAAGCCAGCTCTGCCAGTTTCAGGATCATCTCTTTGTCTGACTGAGACAGTTCCTTTGGGTTTGTCTCTGTGGCTTTGTTGTACTTCTTGTTCTTCACAATGATTTGGATGAGCGTGAAGTGTGTGAACATCTGGGTCAGAGTTTTGGGGACTTCATCCTTCTCTGCCTCTTTCAGCATCATCTCAAGGACAGTGGCTGATATCCAACAGAAGACTGGCATGTGGCACATGATGTGGAGGCTCCTTGATGTTTTTATGTGGGTGATGATTTCATTGGCCAGATTCTGATCTGTGATTTTCTTCCTGAAGTACTCCTCCTTCTGTGGATCATTGAACCCTCGTACCTCTGTCACCTGGTCAACACACTCAGGTGGGATCTGATTGGCTGCTGCAGGCCGTGAGGTTATCCAGAGGAGAGCAGAGGGAAGCAGATTCCCCTTGATGAGGTTTGTCAGCAGCACGTCCACTGAGGTTGGCTTCGTGACATCACAGCACCTCTCATTGTTTTTGAAGTCTAGAGGAAGTCGACACTCATCCAGACCATCAAAAATGAAAACAGTTTTGGTTTCACCATCTTCAATGTTGTCAATCTCTTTCAGCTCTGAGAAGTAGTGGGAAAGAAGTTGCATCAGACTGTATTGGTCCTTTTTCAGGTTCAGATCACGGAAAGGAAGAGGAAACATGAAATGAACGTCCTGATTTGCTTTTCCCTCTGCCCAGTCAAGGATGACCTTCTGCACAGAGACTGTTTTTCCAATGCCAGCGATTCCTTTTGTCAGCACAGTTCTGATAGGTTTGTCTTGTCCAGGTAAAGGCTTGAAGATGTCGTTGCATTTGATTGGTGTCTCTTGTGTGGTTTGTTTCTTGGATGCCATCTCTATCTGTCTCACCTCATGTTCATTATTGACCCCTCCACTTCCACCCTCTGTGATGTAGAGCTCTGTGTAGATGTCCTTTAACAGACTTTGGTTTCCATGGTGTCCAATTCCTTCAGATATGTGTTGATACTTGTGTTTCAGTTTAGCCTTAATGTCTTGTTGGACTGTCAGAAGAGTTTGACCTGTAGGAAAACAATGAGAGTTGGGACTCATAAGTGCATGTGTGTGTGTGTGTGTGTGTGTGTGTGTGTGTGTGTGAGTGTGAGTGTGAGTGTGTGTGTGTGTGTGTGTGTGTGTGTGTGTGTGTTAGAGGGGCCTTTGTCCCGTTCTTTGTAATATTGTATGAAACACATTCTTACTTCTTCTGTCCATAAGGTTGTGTGTGATCTTTAATGCATCCTCACTGTCCAAACTCTCCACTTCCTTATTGTCATCTGGTAATGGTTCCTGGCTGAAAGCAGGTGGCTGATCACTCTTCATTGATAGCAGGCTGGGGGCAGGTGACTCTGCTCTGGGCTTCTGGACACTGAACAAAACAGGGAGGCAGATCACCTCATCAATATCTCATCAGTACCTCATCTACAACATTTCAACAAGTGTATAGCTGAACTCATAGAAATCCTGATGTTTCTTTATAAAGCTACAGTCTGCAATTGGTAAATCGGTTTTGGCCTTTTAAATGAATGATATAGGCCTACATTTGATGTAATTTGTGAACACTTTTCTCTTCATTAGTTTGATATTTTTAAGAGAACTGTATATTTTACAATTAAACTCTTACCTCTTAGAACTGGTGTCTTGAGTCATTTTAGAGGCAGTGGTCTCCTCCTCTCTCTCCCCAGAGAGACTCATTTTAGAGGCAGTGGTCTCCTCCTCTCTCTCCCCTGAGAGACTCATTTTAGAGGCAGTGGTCCCCTCCTCTCTCTCCCCAGAGACACTCATTTTAGAGGCAGTGGTCCCCTCCTCTCTCTCCCCAGAGAGACTCATTTTAGAGGCAGTGGTCCCCTCCTCTCTCTCCCCAGAGAGACTCATTTTTGAGTCACTGCTCACTTAGCTACACTAAGAAATAACAGAACAGTCAATATTTCCGAACATTAACAATGACAACACTTTTACTGTCTGTGGTCAAAGTTCAAACAGAGACTTCATGTTGCATTTAAACATGCACAGTCCAATGTGTTATTAATTTGATTTGATTTGACTTGGATCCCCATTAGCTGACTCCATAACAACAGCTAGTCTACCTGGTAGGATCCCCATTAGCTGACTCCATAACAACAGCTAGTCTACCTGGTTGGATCCCCATTAACTGACTCCATAACAACAGCTAGTCTACCTGGTTGGATCCCCATTAGCTGACTCCATAACAACAGCTAGTCTACCTGGTTGGATCCCCATTAGCTGACTCCATAACAACAGCTAGTCTACCTGGTTGGATCCCCATTAGCTGACTCCATAACAACAGCTAGTCTACCTGGTTGGATCAACATTAGCTGACTCCATAACAACAGCTAGTCTACCTGGTTGGATCCCCATTAGCTGACTCCATAACAACAGCTAGTCTACCTGGTTGGATCCCCATTAACTGACTCCATAACAACAGCTAGTCTCCCTGGTTGGATCCCCATTAGCTGACTCCATAACAACAGCTAGTCTACCGGGTTGGATCCCCATTAGCTGAGTCCATAACAACAGCTAGTCTACCTGGTTGGATCCCCATTAGCTGACTCCATAACAACAGCTAGTCTACCTGGTTGGATCCCCATTAGCTGAGTCCATAACAACAGCTAGTCTCCCTGGTTGGATCCCCATTAGCTGACTCCATAACAAGACCTAGTCTACCTGGTTGGATCCCCTGACTCCATAACAACAGCTAGTCTCCCTGGTTGGATCCCCATTAGCTGACTCCATAACAACAGCTAGTCTACCTGGTTGGATCCCCATTAGCTGACTCCATAACAACAGCTAGTCTCCCTGGTTGGATCCCCATTAGCTGACTCCATAACAACAGCTAGTCTACCTGGTTGGATCCCCATTAGCTGACTCCATAACAACAGCTAGTCTACCTGGTTGGATCCCCATTAGCTGACTCCATAACAACAGCTAGTCTACCTGGTTGGATCCCCTGACTCCATAACAACAGCTAGTCTACCTGGTTGCATTATATTGACCAGGTACTATAGTGGCTGCTCTATCAGATTATTACCTGGCCAATATAATGGATAATCTGAGAGCAGCCACTATAGTACCTGGTCAATATAATGGATAATCTGATAGAGCAGCCACTATAGTACCTGGTCAATATAATGGATAATCTGAGAGCAGCCACTATAGCACCTGGCCAATATAATGGATAATCTGATAGAGCAGCCACTATAGTACCTGGCCAATATAATGGATAATCTGATAGAGCAGCCACTATAGTACCTGGCCAATATAATGGATAATCTGATAGAGCAGCCACTATAGTACCTGGTCAATATAATGGATAATCTGAGAGCAGCCACTATAGTACCTGGTCAATATAATGGATAATCTGAGAGCATCCACTATAGTACCTGGTCAATATAATAGATAATCTGATAGAGCAGCCACTATAGTACCTGGTCAATATAATGGATAATCTGATAGAGCAGCCACTATAGTACCTGGCCAATATAATGGATAATCTGATAGAGCAGCCACTATAGTACCTGGTCAATATAATGGATAATCTGATAGAGCAGCCACTATAGTACCTGGCCAATATAATGGATAATCTGATAGAGCAGCCACTATAGTACCTGGCCAATATAATGGATAATCTGATAGAGCAGCCACAATAGTACCTGGTCAATATAATGGATAATCTGAGAGCAGCCACTACAGTACCTGGCCAATATAATGGATAATCTGATAGAGCAGCCACTATAGTACCTGGTCAATATAATGGATAATCTGATAGAGCAGCCACTATAGTACCTGGTCAATATAATGGATAATCTGAGAGCAGCCACTATAGTACCTGGTCAATATAATGGATAATCTGACAGAGCAGCCACTATAGTACCTGGTCAATATAATGGATAATCTGAGAACAGCCACTATAGTACCTGGTCAATATAATGGATAATCTGAGAACAGCCACTATAGTACCTGGTCAATATAATGGATAATCTGATAGAGCAGCCACTATAGTACCTGGCCAATATAATGGATAATCTGATAGAGCAGCCACTATAATACCTGGCCAATATAATGGATAATCTGATAGAGCAGCCACTATAGTACCTGGTCAATATAATGGATAATCTGATAGAGCAGCCACTATAGTACCTGGTCAATATAATGGATAATCTGATAGAGCAGCCACTATAGTACCTGGCCAATATAATGGATAATCTGATAGAGCAGCCACTATAGTACCTGGTCAATATAATGGATAATCTGAGAGCAGCCACTATAGTACCTGGTCAATATAATGGATAATCTGAGAGCATCCACTATAGTACCTGGTCAATATAATAGATAATCTGATAGAGCAGCCACTATAGTACCTGGTCAATATAATGGATAATCTGATAGAGCAGCCACTATAGTACCTGGCCAATATAATGGATAATCTGATAGAGCAGCCACTATAGTACCTGGTCAATATAATGGATAATCTGATAGAGCAGCCACTATAGTACCTGGCCAATATAATGGATAATCTGATAGAGCAGCCACTATAGTACCTGGCCAATATAATGGATAATCTGATAGAGCAGCCACTATAGTACCTGGTCAATATAATGGATAATCTGAGAGCAGCCACTACAGTACCTGGCCAATATAATGGATAATCTGATAGAGCAGCCACTATAGTACCTGGTCAATATAATGGATAATCTGATAGAGCAGCCACTATAGTACCTGGTCAATATAATGGATAATCTGAGAGCAGCCACTATAGTACCTGGTCAATATAATGGATAATCTGACAGAGCAGCCACTATAGTACCTGGTCAATATAATGGATAATCTGAGAACAGCCACTATAGTACCTGGTCAATATAATGGATAATCTGAGAACAGCCACTATAGTACCTGGTCAATATAATGGATAATCTGATAGAGCAGCCACTATAGTACCTGGCCAATATAATGGATAATCTGATAGAGCAGCCACTATAATACCTGGCCAATATAATGGATAATCTGATAGAGCAGCCACTATAGTACCTGGTCAATATAATGGATAATCTGATAGAGCAGCCACTATAGTACCTGGTCAATATAATGGATAATCTGATAGAGCAGCCACTATAGTACCTGGCCAATATAATGGATAATCTGATAGAGCAGCCACTATAGTACCTGGTCAATATAATGGATAATCTGAGAGCAGCCACTATAGTACCTGGTCAATATAATGGATAATCTGATAGAGCAGCCACTATAGTACCTGGCCAATATAATGGATAATCTGATAGAGCAGCCACTATAGTACCTGGCCAATATAATGGATAATATGAGAGCAGCCACTATAGTACCTGGTCAATATAATGGATAATCTGATAGAGCAGCCACTATAGTACCTGGTCAATATAATGGATAATCTGATAGAGCAGCCACTATAGTACCTGGCCAATATAATGGATAATCTGATAGAGCAGCCACTATAGTACCTGGCCAATATAATGGATAATCTGATAGAGCAGCCACTATAGTACCTGGTCAATATAATGGATAATCTGAGAGCAGCCACTATAGTACCTGGTCAATATAATGGATAATCTGATAGAGCAGCCACTATAGTACCTGGCCAATATAATGGATAATCTGATAGAGCAGCCACTATAGTACCTGGTCAATATAATGGATAATCTGATAGAGCAGCCACTATAGTACCTGGCCAATATAATGGATAATCTGATAGAGCAGCCACTATAGTACCTGGTCAATAAAATGGATAATCTGATAGAGCAGCCACTATAGTACCTGGTCAATATAATGGATAATCTGATAGAGCAGCCACTATAGTACCTGGTCAAAATAATGGATAATCTGATAGAGCAGCCACTATAGTACCTGGTCAATATAATGGATAATCTGATAGAGCAGCCACTATAGTACCTGGTCAATATAATGGATAATCTGATAGAGCAGCCACTATAGTACCTGGCCAATATAATGGATAATCTGATAGAGCAGCCACTATAGTACCTGGTCAATATAATGGATAATCTGATAGAGCAGCCACTATAGTACCTGGCCAATATAATGGATAATCTGATAGAGCAGCCACTATAGTACCTGGTCAATATAATGGATAATCTGATAGAGCAGCCACTATAGTACCTGGTCAATATAATGGATAATCTGATAGAGCAGCCACTATAGTACCTGGTCAATATAATGGATAATCTGATAGAGCAGCCACTATAGTACCTGGTCAATATAATGGATAATCTGATAGAGCAGCCACTATAGTACCTGGTCAATATAATGGATAATCTGATAGAGCAGCCACTATAGTACCTGGTCAATATAATGGATAATCTGATAGAGCAGCCACTATAGTACCTGGTCAATATAATGGATAATCTGATAGAGCAGCCACTATAGTACCTGGTCAATATAATGGATAATCTGATAGAGCAGCCACTATGGTACCTGGTCAATATAATGGATAATCTGATAGAGCAGCCACTATAGTACCTGGTCAATATAATGGATAATCTGATAGAGCAGCCACTATGGTACCTGGTCAATATAATGGATAATCTGATAGAGCAGCCACTATGGTACCTGGTCAATATAATGGATAATCTGATAGAGCAGCCACTATAGTACCTGGTCAATATAATGGATAATCTGATAGAGCAGCCACTATGGTACCTGGTCAATATAATGGATAATCTGATAGAGCAGCCACTATGGTACCTGGTCAATATAATGGATATCTCTGATAGAGCAGCCACTATAGTACCTGGTCAATATAATGGATAATCTGATAGAGCAGCCACTATGGTACCTGGTCAATATAATGGATAATCTGATAGAGCAGCCACTATGGTACCTGGTCAATATAATGGATAATCTGATAGAGCAGCCACTATAGTACCTGGCCAATATAATGGATAATCTGAGAGCAGCCACTATAATACCTGGTCAATATAATGGATAATCTGATAGAGCAGCCACTATAGTACCTGGTCAATATAATGGATAATCTGATAGAGCAGCCACTATAGTACCTGGCCAATATAATGGATAATCTGATAGAGCAGCCACTATAGTACCTGGTCAATATAATGGATAATCTGATAGAGCAGCCACTATAGTACCTGGCCAATATAATGGATAATCTGATAGAGCAGCCACTATAGTACCTGGCCAATATAATGGATAATCTGAAAGAGCAGCCACTATAGTACCTGGTCAATATAATGGATAATCTGATAGAGCAGCCACTATAGTACCTGGCAAATATAATGGATAATCTGATAGAGCAGCCACTATAGTACCTGGTCAAAATAATGGATAATCTGATAGAGCAGCCACTATAGTACCTGGTCAATATAATGGATAATCTGATAGAGCAGCCACTATAGTACCTGGTCAATATAATGGATAATCTGATAGAGCAGCCACTATAGTACCTGGTCAATATAATGGATAATCTGATAGAGCAGCCACTATAGTACCTGGTCAATATAATGGATAATCTGAGAGCATCCACTATAGTACCTGGTCAATATAATGGATAATCTGATAGAGCAGCCACTATAGTACCTGGTCAATATAATGGATAATCTGATAGAGCAGCCACTATAGTACCTGGCCAATATAATGGATAATCTGATAGAGCAGCCACTATAGTACCTGGCCAATATAATGGATAATCTGATAGAGCAGCCACTATAGTACCTGGCCAATATAATGGATAATCTGATAGAGCAGCCACTATAGTACCTGGCCAATATAATGGATAATCTGAGAGCAGCCACTATAGTACCTGGTCAATATAATGGATAATCTGATAGAGCAGCCACTATAGTACCTGGCCAATATAATGGATAATCTGATAGAGCAGCCACTATAGTACCTGGCCAATATAATGGATAATCTGATAGAGCAGCCACTATAGTACCTGGCCAATATAATGGATAATCTGATAGAGCAGCCACTATAGTACCTGGCCAATATAATGGATAATCTGATAGAGCAGCCACTATAGTACCTGGCCAATATAATGGATAATCTGAGAGCAGCCACTATAGTACCTGGTTAATATAATGGATAATCTGTGCACTAGGGCAAGAAGCAGATATAGTGGTGACGTCAATATAAGGACAACGTGGCAGGTTAGGAGGTAAACTAACACAGCAGGTTAGGAGAACTAACACAGCAGGTTAGGAGAACTAACACAGCAGGTTAGGAGAACTAACACAGCAGGTTAGGAGGAGAACTAACACAGCAGGTTAGGAGGAGAACTAACACAGCAGGTTAGGAGAACTAACACAGCAGGTTAGGAGAACTAACACAGCAGGTTAGGAGAACTAACACAGCAGGTTAGGAGAACTAACACAGCAGGTTAGGAGGAGAACTAACACAGCAGGTTAGGAGGAGAACTAACACAGCAGGTTAGGAGGAGAACTAACACAGCAGGTTAGGAGGAGAACTAACACAGCAGGTTAGGAGGAGAACTAACACAGCAGGTTAGGAGGAGAACTAACACAGCAGGTTAGGAGAACTAACACAGCAGGTTAGGAGGAGAACTAACAAAGCAGGTTAGGAGGAGAACTAACAAAGCAGGTTAGGAGGAGAACTAACACAGCAGGTTAGGAGGAGAACTAACACAGCAGGTTAGGAGGAGAACTAACACAGCAGGTTAGGAGGAGAACTAACACAGCAGGTTAGGAGGCAAAATAACACAGCAGGTTCGGAGGAGAACTAACACAGCAGGTTAGGAGAACTAACACAGCAGGTTAGGAGGAGAACTAACACAGCAGGTTAGGAGGAGAACTAACACAGCAGGTTAGGAGGAGAACTAACACAGCAGGTTAGGAGGAGAACTAACACAGCAGGTTAGGAGAACTAACACAGCAGGTTAGGAGAACTAACACAGCAGGTTAGGAGAACTAACACAGCAGGTTAGGAGGAGAACTAACACAGCAGGTTAGGAAAACTAACACAGCAGGTTAGGAGAACTAACACAGCAGGTTAGGAGGAGAACTAACACAGCAGGTTAGGAGAACTAACACAGCAGGTTAGGAGAACTAACACAGCAGGTTAGGAGGAGAACTAACACAGCAGGTTAGGAGGAGAACTAACACAGCAGGTTAGGAGAACTAACACAGCAGGTTAGGAGGAGAACTAACACAGCAGGTTAGGAGAACTAACACAGCAGGTTAGGAAAACTAACACAGCAGGTTAGGAGAACTAACACAGCAAGTTAAGAGGAGAAGTAACACAGCAGGTTAGGAGAACTAACACAGCAGGTTAGGAGGAGAACTAACACAGCAGGTTAGGAGAACTAACACAGCAGGTTAGGAGGAGAACTAACACAGCAGGTTAGGAGAACTAACACAGCAGGTTAGGAAAACTAACACAGCAGGTTAGGAGAACTAACACAGCAAGTTAGGAAAACTAACACAGCAGGTTAGGAGAACTAACACAGCAGGTTAGGAGAACTAACACAGCAGGTTAGGATGAGAACTAACACAGCAGGTTAGGAGGAGAACTAACACAGCAGGTTAGGAGAACTAACACAGCAGGTTAGAAGAACTAACACAGCAGGTTAGGAGGAGAACTATCACAGCAGGTTAGGAGAACTATTACAGCAGGTTAGGAGAACTAACACAGCAGGTTAGAAGAACTAACACAGCAGGTTAGGATGAGAACTATCACAGCAGGTTAGGAGAACTATCACAGCAGGTTAGGAGAACTAACACAGCAGGTTATGACAACTATTACAGCAGGTTAGGAGAACTAACACAGCAAGTTAGGAGGAGAACTAACACAGCAGGTTAGGAGAAGTAACACAGCAGGTTAGGAGACTGAGGTTAAGGTTAGGGGGTTTCTTCGGATGGGGCCACAGTGTCTCCGGACCGCTCCTGTCTCAGCCTCCAGTATTTATGCTGCAGTAGTTTATGTGTCGGGGGGCTGGGGTTAGTTGGTTATACCTGGAGTACTTCTCCTGTCTTATCCAGTGTCCTGTGTGAATTTAAGTATGCTCTCTCTAATTCTCTCGTTCTCTCTTTCTCTCTGAGAACCTGAGCCCTAGGACCATACGTCAGGACTACCGGGCATGATGACACCTTGCTGTCCCCAGTCCGCCTGGCCTTGCTGCTATTCCAGTTTCAACTGTTCTGCCTGCGGCTACGAAACCCCTACCTGTCCCAGACCTGCTGTTTTCAACTCTTAATGATCGGCTATGAAAAGCCAACTGAGAGACCTGAGCCCTAGGACCATACGTCGGGACTACCGGCCGTGGTGACTCCTTGCTGTCCCCAGTCCGCCTGGCCTTGCTGCTATTCCAGTTTAAACTGTTCTGCCTGCGGTTATGGAACCCCTACCTGTCCCAGACCTGCTGTTTTCAACTCTTAATGATCGGCTATGAAAAGCCAACTGAGATTTATTCCTGATTATTATTTGACCATGCTTGTCACTTATGAACATTTTTGAACATCTTGGCATGGTTCTGTTATAATCTCCACCCGGCACAGCCAGAAGAGGACTGGCCACCCCTCATAGCCTGGTTCCTCTCTAGGTTTCTTCCTAGGTTTTCGCCTTTCTAGGGAGTTTTTCCTAGCCACCGTGCTTCTACACCTGCATTACTAGCTGTTTGGGGTTTTAGGCTGGGTTTCTGTACAGCACTTCGAGATATTAGCTGATGTAAGAAGGGCTATATAAAATAAAATTGATTGATTGAAATTGATTGGTTAGGAAAAGGGTTAGGCTTAGCTAAAATGCTACATTTGTCAACAACTGTTGTCCCCAACGCAACCACTAGACAGAGCTGTAGGCCTACTCCATCTAGCCACAACGGTAGAAATGTAAACAAACCATCGGAGTTGTGCCTGTTGCCATAGAAATAGAGGACTCATCAGGGATATAACCGGTTTTAGCATGGACATTGCGCTTGAGGCCTTCCACCATTTTAAAGTAGTTAACTGGATGGGGATTCCTGTGAGTTGGGAGCAATCAGCCAATGAAGAAGAAGAAAATGTACTACTTTAAAATGGAGATAGCCTGAATGGCTCTGCCCATGCTGTCCCAGATGCTATAATGGCACAGATACAAAGATGAGTCCCTTTATCTCTATGGCCTGTTGTTCACACACATATCTGCCCTCTCATTGGCTAGATGGTCCCATCGGCTCTCGCCTCCTCCCGCCTGCCTTCCATCTTTGAGGACATGCATCCTCCCGCCTGCCTTCCATCTTTGAGGACATGCATCCTCCCATCTTTGAGGACATGCATTTCCATTGTTAGAGCGGTCACTTGAGTATCTTCTCAATATAATAGACAATCTTTGCTTGTATGCAGGAACATTGGTACATTGTGGGAGGCTGTCTAGAGAGACTACTGATGAACAAGCTAGGCCTATTTGAAACATCGCCATCTCCTGGCAGCATTTACCAGACAGATTCAGAAGCTTGAAAACCCCATTAGATTTTTTGCCCCAAAGTATAGAAGGAAAAAAAACTAACTGAACATAGTTTATGATTGTTTTTATTTTATTTTTGGAGTCAATGATAATAGTTTCAGTATACTTTTAGTTTTTCAAATGGGTTTCTTAATTATTGTATTCTTTTAGGTTCAGATTTGGTAACATAATTACCAAAATTATGTGTGAATTACTGTGAACTTTCATTATCCTCCCTCCTGATAAGAGAAATTAGAAAATATCTTAAATATACTGTGTGTGTTTTTGTGGTAACGGAATTACAAGGCAATGTTTCTTAAAAACTTACAGAAGGCAACTAATTTATCCCAAACTAAATATAAGTGTTGCTATTAGTTGGCTGTTAGGGGTCTCCACTTTAACATTATTGTGTTTTGATGTATTTCTAATACCTTTATAGACTTTTTCTGGTAGATGTTTTCGAAGACCTATTACTTATGCATCATTTTAAAGATGGAAAATGGTTGAAAAATGTATCTATGCCTTCTGATTTCCCCAAAACACAGACTCTTAAGCTTTCATTTGATACCCAATTTGATATTCTCCTATGACCTTCACATGTTGGTGCTCATGGGTCCTTTTACATGGAAATTACCTTATGCAGAAAAATGTCCAATGATGGAAAAGTGTGTTTGTCTGGCAAGTGCATTTGATAGTGCCGTTAGTGAACACCGTACCAAACCGTAGCAAAATGTTTCAACAACAAGACTTTCTATTGGACTAATTCTGGTAGGTCCCTAGTGGTGGGATGGGCAACTTTGATGGGGGTGGGGTGCCACAAAAAAAAACAGAACTCATCATGGGGTGCCGCAGTGTCTCTGCGTCCCCACATCCATAATAGTTTTCATGTTCATTTCCTGCAATTCTACACATTTCGCCATGAGGGCGGAGAGAATATTTCGCAATTTTCTAACTCATTTCCTGCAATTCGACACATTTCGCCATGAGGGCGGAGAGATTATTTCGCAATTTTCTAACTCATTTCATGCAATTCTACACATTTTGCCATGAGGGCGGAGAGAATATTTCGCAATTTTCTAACTCATTTCCTGCAATTCGACACATTTCGCCATGAGGGCGGAGAGAATATTTCGCAATTTTCTAACTCATTTCATGCAATTCTACACATTTCGCCATGAGGGCGGAGAGAATATTGGGCAATTTTCTAACTCATTTCATGCAATTCTACACATTTTGCCAAAGGGTGGGGGCAAATGTTTGCCGTTTTTAATATGATAACTGCCGATCAATGGTCCCCACCCGCGGTCTGTAATTCAGTAACCTACCAATCTAAAAACAAATGTAGCTGACATGGGCTAATTGAGTGACTGCTGAGGCACAACCACATTTCCAAATTGCACCTCGTGTGTTCTATTATTCTAACGGTCAACAGCAAGTTGAGACCCAGACTGAGTTCCAAAACAACGTCTTTTATTATTGGTCCGCGGGACTACAAAAGGTGGGTCGCGGCCCGCCAGTTGCCCATCCCTGGTTTAGTGAATACACCCATGCAGCGCTTGAGTTCCCTTGAGGTGCGATCAGTTTATCTCGCCCGGGGCACCGGGGTTTTGCATTCAGAGAAAAGGTGTGCTGCCGATTCAACCTGTGGTTAACAATGCGCGTACGTGAGCCGGTAAATGTCTCCCGAGTGGCGCAGTGGTCTAAGGCACTGCATCGCAGTGCTAGCTGTGCCACTAGAGATCCTGGTTCGAATCCAGGCTCTGTCCTAGCCGGCCGTGACCGGGAGACCCATGGGGCGGCCCACAATTGGCCCAGCGTCGTCCAGGGTAGGGGAGGGAATGGCATGGCAGGGATGTAGCTCAGTTGGTAGAGCATGGCGTTTGCAACGCCAGGGTTGTGGGTTCGATTCCCAAGGGGGGCCAGTATGAAAAAATAAACTGTAAGTCGCTCTGGATAAATGACTAAAAATGTAAATGTAAATTATATCGAGCGCACCTGCGCCAAACGGACCACCGCCTTTCTGATCCATCACCAGAAAGCTTTAAACTTAAAATTTGATTTAGCCCTACATTTAAATAGTTTCTATGCACATTGTTGCACGTCACTTTTACTTGACGAGACATACTATTTTATTTAGTGGACAGCTTTACATAATTCCGATGCACGTCTTCTTTCAGTAAGTGAAAGTGCGCAGTTTCCACAGTCTTTCACGCGGATAATTATCACAATAATGTGCTGTCAATCGCCTATAACAATAATACCCATAATCACAGCCCTGTAGCCTATCACATCACATTCGATCTTATCGATTAGGCTGATCACTAACACCAATGTTAATTAGCCAAAATTATCATTCACGAAAGCTGAAATCAATATTGTAATAACTTGGCGGATGTCTTACCCCCTAAATCATCTCTCTCTTTATGATAGCATAACTTCTCAATAAATAATAGTCTACATTAAATTGTACAAGAACGCTACAAACCTCTTAAACATGTTTCCTCGACGACAACGTCCTCTACTTCTTTACTTCCTTATACATGTATTTCCTATTTCAAACTAGTCATGGGGTCGTTCGCGAAAGAACGGCTCTTTGTGAACGGATCTTTTTTTGGTGAACATCGGGAATCGAATTGCATCGGTGAAAGAGCCGTTAATTTGTCTCCCTGATTTACATGCAGCCAGGAGGTGCTTTTTGAGCTCAAAACAACGATCACCCGCAGATAAGTTACACAATAATTATCTAAAGAGGGTGAATCCTTACTGCAGAAACAGTAAATAGTGGGGAGAGCGCGTCATTCTGCTCTAGGCTTATGTTTGTAGTGCGTTAAAAATAAACTTTATTTTTTAAGCAGGTGATCTAATAATTTATCCAGATAAAAATGTATTTGAACGCGCATTTCACTATCTGACGTAATGGTAGTCTACCTTTTGACCTTTATATTGTAGATTTGCAATTAAGCGTTTTAAATGAAGAGCCATTTGGGAGCCAAATGATGGCTCTCTTATGTGAACGGAGTCAAATGAACCGGCTCACCAAAAATACTCATAGGTTTATAGCCTATTATATATTGATATTTAGGTCATGTAAAGTCTTCATACACTTAAGGCAAGTATCCAGCCGATACGTTCATATTCTATCTAGTAAAAGTCGATTTATATTTTGTATTTCTTGATTTAATGAAATTAGGGAGTGGTCGAAATGCACGCAATTGTTCACAATGGGGGAGGGTCATGATCTTTCGCTTGGTCTCAATCACATGATCCATGGCCTCTACTGTAGGCCTAAGGCTATAGGAAGAGAATGCTCGGAGAAGAACAGCGCCAAGTTCCATTTCTAAGAAAATGTACTTCCTTTTCCGAGTTTTTGCACTGCTGCTGGGATGGTGTATACAGTGTTACACAGTGCAATGGATAGGTTATCCCAATCATGAGCCCTGTCCTACCCTGCTCTTGCTGATGTAAACCCTGGTGTGCTTCCTAATCAATGGATGTGCTGTGTACCGTGGGACTTCAGGAGGCGAGTCAAAGGCTTCTAACGGAAAAATACATTTAAAAAAAGGTTTAAAAAAAAAATGCAATATCTGTGTGCGCGGACTAGTCTTACTTACTTCCTGTTCAGTTTGAGAGGGAGTACGTGAACATGAGAAGGAAGACAGGAGGTAAGCTCGCTACTGCTGTAATTGATATGAATAAAAACAATATGTTTTGTTGCCCCATAATGAAGCTATTTATCAGAGTTATTGACCTCTCTTTACAATTTATATAAATACTACTGGTCTATGTATTAAATCCTGTAATATTCTTCTATATGCAGACTATACGGTTATGCGCCGACTGTTGACCAAGCTATGTTAGAGCTGCAATCTGATTTAGTTACATTACAGGAAGCCCTTGTTGATTTAAAACCCGTACTTATTGCGGGCAAAACTAAATATGTTGTTCTCTTATTCACTGAATAAACTGTCTCCGATGGGCTACATATTCACTCATTGGGTGGCTCTGTTATGGAACGCGTTCCCGCTTATAAATATCTGGGCATTTGGGTTGATAAAGATCTAACGTTTAAAAAAACATACTGATGAGCTAGTTAAAAAGCTAAGATTTTAAAGTGGGCTTCTTTTTTTATTAACAGCAGGAAGCAGATTGTGCTGTCAATTTTCCTTCCAGTTCTTGACCACGGTGACTCCATTTACCAGAATGCAGCAGCCACTACTCTTAAACATTTGGATGCCGTCTACCATAGCACCTTTCACTTTATCACAGGAGATAGTTTTAATACACATCGCTGCATCCTGTATCAAAAGGTTGGCTGGTCCTCACTAAAATCCCATAGATCACTTCATTACTCCCTTCTTGTTTACAGAGCTCTTGTCCACAAGCTTCCAACATACCTCACTTCCCTGTTGAAATATAAAAACATGAGATACCAAACCCGTTCGCAAGGTTGGTTAACTCTTGGGGTCCCGCTTGTCTCTACAAATGTTTTGGTAAATCTGCCTTTTAGTTTTAACGCACCACAGTTATGGAATACAAAACGAATCACCAATCCGATGATTCGAATCCATCTGGATTCCCAGGTGCTGATAGGGCAGTTTAAAACTCTGTTGTTAAATGAGTCCCACTGAAGTGTGTAATCACCTGATGTCATGTATTTATAGCTGTCTGGTAGTTTCTCTTTGTCTTTTGTTGTTGTGTTGATGGAGTTTTTGTCCTCAAGACACCATTACAAATGAGACACTGGTTTCAGTTGGGCTCCCCTGATTTTAAATTCAGGTAAATAAAGAAATAAACCATAAACCAGTAATTTCCATAACTTACCCATGAAGCGGCAGCCGCGGAGATGGACAGTGCATGGGTGCTGAAAGTAGGCTAATTCAAGAAGGCTTCATTCACTTAAACAACCTTCATTTTAATGTCGCTTTAGGCCACTAACAACGAGGGATTTGTGTTGCATATAGAATATCATTGTTTTGTCTCTATGACATTCAGAGGCTGTGCTACAACTTTCTATATTTTTACATTTTTAGTCATTTAGCAGACGCTCTTATTCAGAGCGACTTACAGGAGCAATTAGGGTTAAGTGCCTTGCTCAAGGGCACAGCGACAGATTTTTCACCTAGTCGGCTCGGGGATTAGAACCAGCAACCTCTCGGTTACTGGCACAACGCTCTTAACCACTAAGCTACCTGCCGCCCCAGCCGCGAAGACAAAGGAAACAAAACATTGACTTTGCAAATTCATTGATGATCAAATAGTTCAGTTGTAACTGGTTCTGTTGTACTTAATTTTTTACAGTTGAAATATAACTTTAGCACTGTTCCAAAACTTAGACTATCCTCTTTCTTAACAACAGCCTGAATAGAAATCAAAACGTCTCCGGTGAACAGCCTGAATAGAAATCAAAACGTCTCCGGTGAACAGCCTGTATAGAAATCAAAACGTCTCCGGTGAACAGCCTGTATAGAATCAAAACGTCTCCGGTGAACAGCCTGTATAGAAATCAAAACGTCTCCGGTGAACAGCCTGTATAGAAATCAAAACGTCTCCGGTGAACAGCCTGTATAGAAATCAAAACGTCTCCGGTGAACAGCCTGTATAGAAATCAAAACGTCTCCGGTGAACAGCCTGTATAGAAATCAAAACGTCTCCGGTGAACAGCCTGTATAGAAATAAAAAACGTCTCCGGTGAACAGCCTGTATAGAAATCAAAACGTCTCCGGTGAACAGCCTGTATAGAAATCAAAACGTCTCCGGTGAACAACCTGTATAGAAATCAAAACGTCTCCGGTGAACAGCCTGTATAGAAATCAAAACGTCTCCGGTGAACAGCCTGTATAGAAATCAAAACGTCTCCGGTGAACAGCCTGTATAGAAATCAAAACGTCTCCGGTGAACAGCCTGTATAGAAATCAAAACGTCTCCGGTGAACAGCCTGTATAGAAATCAAAACGTCTCCGGTGAACAGCCTGAATAGAAATGAAAACGTCTCCGGTGAACAGCCTGTATAGAAATCAAAACGTCTCCGGTGAACAGCCTGTATAGAAATCAAAACGTCTCCGGTGAACAGCCTGTATAGAAATCAAAACGTCTCCGGTGAACAGCCTGTATAGAAATCAAAACGTCTCCGGTGAACAGCCTGTATAGAAATCAAAACGTCTCCGGTGAACAGCCTGAATAGAAATGAAAACGTCTCCGGTGAACAGCCTGTATAGAAATCAAAACGTCTCCGGTGAACAGCCTGTATAGAAATCAAAACGTCTCCGGTGAACAGCCTGTATAGAAATCAAAACGTCTCCGGTGAACAGCCTGTATAGAAATCAAAACGTCTCCGGTGCTGCAGCGTGCGCTCATTCGTTGTCATGCTCTGTTGTGGTATTAAAATAGATTCTGCTTGTCTCCAGTCATGTAAAATGACAAAGAATTGCATGAAATGCCTTTTATAAAAGCTATCTTTTCTTCACCCCTACCATTGTCCGTGGTGGTCTGCGAATCCACAACCTTCTGGCTACTTTGCCATGTGATGGTTACAAAACAACGAACAGTTTCTAAAACTCCATATCTAAAGGCTGTGGTCTGTCCTAGGAGTGAGGGTAATTTGGGGTATAGGGGAGGGTCACTTTTTTTTTTTCCTCATGTTTTACAAATTCACATACACAGATAGACAGACACATAGAAACATTCCATTCCTTTTAATTTAATCTATGAAATGTATTTGACAGGGATACTGCACATCAATCAACATTTCAGTAAAGGTGTCAGATTTAGCCAGCTAGCTAGTTTTCAACTGTAGTCCCTGGGCAGGTAGATACAAAATAAAATTGCCCTAGCACTAACACACCCGATACAAAAAAAATCAAAGGCTTGATGATAGAGTTAATTAGTTGAATCTAAGGCGTTAGTTCTAGGACCAAAAACTAAAACATGCACCTCCTGGGGGCCCTGGAGGAGAGCTTTGAAAAAGGCTGAGCCAGAATAACGTCATTCAAATGAAGTCATTATTTGTTAATGAACTAACTGACACGTTGTAGTCCTACATCAGTTGGACAACTTCAGTGTGGACTTTACAGGTCCCTATGGCTGTGTTTACACAGGCTGACCAATTCTGGGTTCTTTTCTTTCACTCATTGGCTTTTGACCAATCAGATCAGCTTATTTTGCCAATTAACAGGAAAAATATCAGAATTGGGCTGCCTGTGTAAAACGCAGGTGATCCGCCTTCTCAATGAGACAGTCTGTTATCCTCATCACATGACCATGCTAATTAAAAGGGCGCAATATGTAGCTTTGTGGGCGACCAGATCAAATTCACGTCAGTTATAGATCTGTCTTCTGGTTGAAAGCAGGTCTGATAAATGGTAGATCTGTTCTATGTGTGCTACTTCTATGCTTCCCATCCTTAAAGCGCCAATCAGCAGTTGAAACAATAAGAACACGTTATATCCGCCACTGTTTCTGTTAAAATCTGAGGGATGGGGGGCTGGAGAAATGTAACCACTCTTAAATTCATAGACAGAGCTACGGATGCATGGACTGACCATCCATGATATCAACATTATAGTTTTAACCATGTTGAGGCTATACAGTGTTGGTTTACATGTACTTTGTTTACAAACAAAGTAAAACAAGCTTAGATTCTGGGTTCTGATGGGGTATGACAGTTGAACTGAGCTCATGAGGCATTTATAAGTTAGATTCTGGGTTCTGATGGGGTATGACAGTTGAACTGAGCTCATGAGGCATTTATAAGTTAGATTCTGGGTTCTGATGGGGTATGACAGTTGAACTGAGCTCATGAGGCATTTATAAGTTAGATTCTGGGTTCTGATGGGGTATGACAGTTGAACTGAGCTCATGAGGCATTTATAAGTTATATTCTGGGTTCTGATGGGGTATGACAGTTGAACTAAGCTCATGAGGCATTTATAAGTTATATTCTGGGTTCTGATGGGGTATGACAGTTGAACTGAGCTCATGAGGCATTTATAAGTTAGATTCTGGGTTCTGATGGGGTATGACAGTTGAACTGAGCTCATGAGGCATTTATAAGTTAGATTCTTCAAGAATCAATGGGTACATACTGTATCATTAATTTATAAGTCAAAAAATGGATTTAGCAACTGCCGATTACCTCATTAAGTTTCGTTTTGGCATCTTTTGACTTTCTGTTTTGTACACCAGCTTCAAACAGTTATTTCTCAGCGGTTAAGATGGTACCATGTTTTGTCACACAAACTGAAATTAGAAAAACTATCAGCATTTTTGCAACCAGGCAAATGTGTCATAAAACTTTCCAGTAATCCAGTCTACTAGTTTCCCCACTGAACCTTTTAACATCCAGGTCGATTGACTTCTCAATGAGATAATCTGGGATTGTCATCATCTGGACTGAATCTATCTATCTCCATTACACACACACACACACACACACACTCTTTAGCAGACGTGCAAATAGGGAATATATGACGAGACTCTTATTCATAACAAAACAACCGGTAGGCCTAGCTAAATACAATAACAAGATGCAATCATTTGCTGCTAGTGAAAATCCATTTATCTTTACATTCTAAAATAATTAGAAATAGGTATATATTTCCTGTTATTGCATATACAAAGCATATACTCGCGAAATATCCTATAGGCCTACAACAAGTTCGGATTGGCTGCCATTCGTCCCATCTCTCATTTAATAGGACCCACTTCACAGTAGTAAATAGATCAGCTACAGTATTTCCAGCAGCCTATTTTGCTCTATGCGATCCGATCCGAAGCGCAGTTTAACGTTAGAACAGACGATTCACCTTTTCCATTGACGTTTGTAGGCGACGTCTGAATGATGTAATGTGACATTTCTTGCGTAGAAAATATTTCATTTACAAACATAATACATTATCATAATCATTGCATAATAAATTCCTCACCTTTTCTGGCCATGATGAGTTCATATTCCCGATGTAGCCATACAACAAATTACCATGCGCATTTCTCATTTAATTGGGCCTATTAGAGAGGTCAGAAAGGCCTACAGCAAATGTCACTGTAAAAGAAAACATTCTGCCAACATCTTCAAAGACATTTGATCAAGTTCGCCATGGATATTTCCTTTAGATATACTGTCTGGGCCTAATTCCAATCCTTCCAAGTATCCAGAAAATAAGGGCGTTATTGTCACCAGACCAGTCGCCAGACCTCAGTCTTAAGGGGGGCATATGAAATGCATGGGAGGGCAGGGCACAATTATTATTAGCCTACAGTACGTATATTTAATAATAAATTCCCTAAAGTGGGGGGGGGGGGGGGGGGCACAAGCATTTTTGGGGGCGGGCCCGGCCCCTATATGGCCCGCCCATAGCGACGGGTGTGATTGTCACCATAAAAGATTGATGATGGGTGTATTTCATAACGCTAGTTCATGCAGGCACCGTTTTACAACAGGTCTGATTTATAACTGCAAACATGAATGCGCCAAGTTTATACATCTCAATGCTTTTGTGCACATTTATCAATTTATAAATATTGTGTAGAAACTATCCTAAAATACTACTTATAAACGCTATTTTAAATGTTGGTTTGCATAGAAAAAGTGTGATGTATCAACCAATCCTATGACGCAAACGTAGGAGGTCGCCATTGATAAATACCAGTTGTTCTCAGCCTCAGTTCTTGTCTATTACTTTGGCTATTTAGCATTTAGAAACGCCCCTAATTAACCAGATATGGTCAAAATCATGAATTTAAAGCCCGTGGGGAATGTACAAAGCCTTACAATGAAATGAAACAACAAAAGCTACGAAAAAACTTTTCCTAGACTGAAATAGAGGTGCTAGTGTCAGATATTTAATACAACCAAAAGGTTCTGCTGAATGAACAAGTCGTGCTTTCCACCTGGCCACCACATTCAGTAGCGTCTTTTGCACATAACATCACCTATCACCTGCTCATTAAGAGTAGAAGCCTTCTCTGTTCACATAGCCTAGTTGAACTCGTTTTGGGATGGTGCTTTTATGGCGATGTGGGGGCCGTCTATTTCTCCGTTCGTATTTGGGAACCCATTGATGGCAAAAAAAACCCTCTTAACCTGTTGCGCGATGGTGGGAATTGTATGTTACAGTACGTTTTGCTGATGATTGCATCCAAAACATTGGCTCATCGAGGGATGTGAGATGCCGCTGGCCGATCGGAAAGCTCCGGCTGAAAAGTGCCCTGTTGCCAAAAACCCGAGGATGGATAACACTTTGACACGCACCCGAATGGCATGGGTTTGCCTTTCTAAAGTAGGTCTTAAATGCTCGCAATGATCCTATAAGATTGGTTTTGGGAAACGATATCTGATGAGCCAATCTGTACTTTCTGCTAAAAAGTCCCACCTGTCTCTAAAAACGTGCTCTCTGTGAAATGCAGCGGTGCCAGATCTTCCAACAGAGCAGATCAGCCATCTCTCATTGGATTTCCATTATCTCAGTCTTTTATAGGATTTACACAATAGTTTCACTTTCACACGTACCTCTAATTTAACAAATGACTGTACTTTATATGGATTATTATCGTTACAAATGCACTGATGTGGTCAAATATATTTAACCTGTCAAGACGTTGCATGAATTCACAATGTCAATATAATTACATAAATAAAATAATGTCATTATTACACTCATGATTTCACACATTTTCAACATACAGTATATTTTCCCCGTTCTACGCTTGACAAGCAGTTCCCTTATTCCACCACTTGGCACTGATCGTGGTCATGGGGCTGAACACTCTCAAGCTAACATTTATATTGATAAATCTCACAACTATCTAGTAATCATTACTTTTAATGCTGTTAACAAATGTCGATGGTATAATATTATTTGTGTTATAAAGACGATTGACTATTGCTTTTTTCATATTGTTAAACAACATTCTAAGTCTGCTAACATTTCCTCATAAAATGTTACGAATTTCAGTTTTTAAAAAAATCACAATCTTTATTGCGGGACTTTTATTTTGAAGGAAAATCGCCGAGGTCACGACCTTATTCTTTCTAGGTCTTGTTTATTCATACTGGCGGAACAGAGGTGAAGCGAAGTAGCGGCACCATTTATCTACAATAAGAGGTGGACCCGTTCCTCTACTTCATTATAAATGGACTTCCTGTTTCAACACAGTGGGAGGATTCAACACCTATAGGTTCATGTAAAGTCTTCATACACTTAATACAAGTATTCAGCCTATAAGTTAAGATTCTATCTAGTAAAACTGCAATTACATTTTTGTATTTAATGATTGTATTTAATGAGGTGATGTTTTGCAGTGCTACCAGGAGGGGGCAGTGTGACACAACAACCAGGTTTGGCAGAAGGACTCCAGACCAGTGGTTCCCAACCTGTGGTCCTTGGGGGGTGGTGCAGGTGGTCCTCAATTACTTTTTAGATTGTAGTATTTTATTATTCTAAAATAATAACAGTTGGGAGTATTAATGGTATTATAATCAATTTTACATTCCTTTTCACAATGCAACTAGTTTATAATAATATACCTTTACAGGCTTTGTTACATTCACATCTAGTGATAGAATTTGACCGGCAATATATTTGATGTGAAAAAAGAACAGCGACTCCGTGAATGGTGGTCCTCAAGAGCTTTGGACGGTGATTTGATGGTCTCCAGAATGGGAAAGTTTGGGAACCGCTGAGCTAGACAGTCACATCTGTGTGGTAACATGATAGGATGGAAAACCAATGATATACAATGATTCTGCAAACCCAAAACAGACTGATTATAATGTATAGTATATGACGTTACATTGAACTAATCACAGTAATCAGAGACCAACTCACACACAGTATATACAAAGACACACACAAACAAAATACATTCCTAGGTGAAGAAGTGTCTTAGTCCACAGACTAGGAGACAGGCCTCAGCGTCTTCAGATTAGGTGAAGAAGTGTCTTAGTCCACAGACTAGGAGACAGGCCTCAGCGTCTTCAGATTAGGTGAAGAAGTGTCTTAGTCCACAGACTAGGAGACAGGCCTCAGCGTCTTCAGATTAGGTGAAGAAGTGTCTTAGTCCACAGACTAGGAGACAGGCCTCAGCGTCTTCAGATTAGGTGAAGAAGTGTCTTAGTCCACAGACTAGGAGACAAGCCTCAGCGTCTTCAGATTAGGTGAAGAAGTGTCTTAGTCCAGAGACTAGGAGACAGGCCTCAGCGTCTTCAGATTAGGTGGAGAAGTGTCTTAATCCACAGACTAGGAGACAGGCCTCAGCGTCTTCAGATTAGGTGAAGAAGTGTCTTAGTCCACAGACTAGGAGACAGGCCTCAGCGTCTTCAGATTAGGTGAAGAAGTGTCTTAGTCCACAGACTAGGAGACAGGCCTCAGCGTCTTCAGATTAGGTGAAGAAGTGTCTTAGTCCACAGACTAGGAGACAGGCCTCAGCGTCTTCAGATTAGGTGAAGAAGTGTCTTAGTCCACAGACTAGGAGACAGGCCTCAGCGTCTTCAGATTAGGTGAAGAAGTGTCTTAGTCCACAGACTAGGAGACAAGCCTCAGCGTCTTCAGATTAGGTGAAGAAGTGTCTTAGTCCACAGACTAGGAGACAGGCCTCAGCGTCTTCAGATTAGGTGGAGAAGTGTCTTAATCCACAGACTAGGAGACAGGCCTCAGCGTCTTCAGATTAGGTGAAGAAGTGTCTTAGTCCACAGACTAGGAGACAGGCCTCAGCATCTTCAGATTAGGTTCTACAAGAAAGAGGATGGAGGAGAAGGGAAGAGAGAGATCAGAAAGTATGGAGGAGAAGGGAAGAGAGAGATCAGAAAGAGGATGGAGGAGAAGGGAAGAGAGAGATCAGAAAGTATGGAGGAGAAGGGAAGAGAGAGATCAGAAAGTATGGAGGAGAAGGGGAGAGAGAGATCAGAAAGTATGGAGGAGAAGGGGAGAGAGAGATCAGAAAGTAGAGAGGAGAAGGGAAGAGAGAGATCAGAAAGTAGGGAGGAGAAGGGAAGAGATAGATCAGAAAGTATGGAGGAGAAGGGAAGAGAGAGATCAGAAAGTGTGGAGGAGAAGGGAAGAGAGAGATCAGAAAGTATGGAGGAGAAGGGAAGAGAGAGATCAGAAAGTATGGAGGAGAAGGGAAGAGAGAGATCAGAAAGTATGGAGGAGAAGGGAAGAGAGAGATCAGAAAGTATGGAGGAGAAGGGAAGAGAGAGATCAGAAAGTATGGAGGAGAAGGGAAGAGAGAGATCAGAAAGTATGGAGGAGAAGGGAAGAGAGAGATCAGAAAGTATGGAGGAGAAGGGAAGAGAGAGATCAGAAAGTATGGAGGAGAAGGGAAGAGAGAGATCAGAAAGTATGGAGGAGAAGGGAAGAGAGAGATCAGAAAGTATGGAGGAGAAGGGAAGAGAGAGATCAGAAAGTATGGAGGAGAAGGGAAGAGAGAGATCAGAAAGTATGGAGGAGAAGGGAAGAGAGAGATCAGAAAGTATGGAGGAGATGGGAAGAGAGAGATCAGAAAGTATGGAGGAGAAGGGAAGAGAGAGATCAGAAAGTATGGAGGAGAAGGGAAGAGAGAGATCAGAAAGTATGGAGGAGAAGGGAAGAGAGAGATCAGAAAGTATGGAGGAGAAGGAGGAGAGAGAGATCAGAAAGTATGGAGGAGAAGGGAGGAGAGAGATCAGAAAGTATGGAGGAGAAGGGAGGAGAGAGATCAGAAAGTATGGAGGAGAAGGGAAGAGAGAGAGATCAGAAAGTATGGAGGAGAAGGGAAGAGAGATCAGAAAGTATGGAGGAGAAGGGAAGAGAGAGATCAGAAAGTATGGAGGAGAAGGGAAGAGAGAGATCAGAAAGTGGGGAGGAGAAGGGAAGAGAGAGATCAGAAAGTATGGAGGAGAAGGGAAGAGAGAGATCAGAAAGTATGGAGGAGAAGGGAAGAGAGAGATCAGAAAGTATGGAGGAGAAGGGAAGAGAGAGATCAGAAAGTAGGGAGGAGAAGGGAAGAGAGAGATCAGAAAGT
Organism: Coregonus lavaretus; assembly: GCF_964263955.1. NCBI lineage: Eukaryota > Metazoa > Chordata > Actinopteri > Salmoniformes > Salmonidae > Coregonus > Coregonus lavaretus. Next base: position 61,490 of record NW_028164720.1, read on the forward strand.
ATGGAGGAGAAGGGAAGAGAGAGATCAGAAAGTAGGGAGGAGAAGGGAAGAGAGAAATCAGAAAGTATGGAGGAGAAGGGAAGAGAGAGATCAGAAAGTAGGGAGGAGAAGGGAAGAGAGAGATCAGAAAGTAGGGAGGAGAAGGGAAGAGAGAGATCAGAAAGTATGGAGGAGAAGGGAAGAGAGAGATCAGAAAGTATGGAGGAGAAGGAGGAGTTCCATCTGAGATAATGATGTGATGATGGTCCTATGATGTAACTACAATAAGATAACAGTCATTTATTACAGACAGAAACACTAAAACATGCTTCCATTCTGGAAAAACAGTTCCTCTTTGATCTGGTTAGCTGTGTTTTTATTTGACCCATATTTAAATCATTACACATATTCAAGGGAGGGAGCAATGAAAACTGTCTTACCTAGATTCACTCAAGTCCTTAACAAGATGGTTTTCATGTTCAACGAGAGCTTTGAGACAAGCTCCCGTCACTTCTGGTCCTTTGGGGATGACTGCTTTCAGTAGTTTTCTCATTCGGTCCTGTTCAGTTGTTTCAGCTGTTATTCTGGAGTGCTCTTCTTCACCAATCATGTTCTTTGACCACAGATCATCTGCTATTGGCATTGAGTTTTTGGTTCGCTGAATTAGTTTAGCCCAGTGTTTCTTCAGAAACTCCTCAGCAGGAATGTCAGGGACTGTTAATGCTGAAGGGGGGGTCAATTAAATTAATATGGCTTTAGGGTTAACAGCAGCTGTTTCTACATCTTCCAGTCTCTCCAGTTATCATTCCTCTGATAGTCATTTATTGTATAGAGCCGACTCCAGGGTTGTGGTCAATTCCAATTAAAGTCAGTCAATTTAAAATAAAAAATTGAAATAATAATTTTTCCTATTAGGTTTATTGAGAAGTCATTGAAAATTGATGCCCTTATTAATGTTTTATCAACAATCTACTCAGAATCCTCTAATGTCAAAGTGGGCCTGTCCCCCATACATTCAACATCTGGAAGGTCCCTCAGTCAAGTATCGCATTTCAAGCACAGATTCAACTATATACAAAGACCAGGGATTTTTTTTGAAAGCCTCATAAAAGAAGGACAGTGATTGGTAGATGGGTAACAATAACAAATCAGACATTGAATATCTCTTTAAGCATGGTCAAGTTAATAATTATCCTGTGGGTGATGTATTAAACCACCCAGACACATCAAAGATACAGTCGTCCTTCTGAACTGAGCTGCAGGACAGGAAGGAAACTGCTTAGTGATGTCACCATGAGGCCATTGGTGATTTTAAAACAGCTACAGAGTTCAATGTCTGTGACGGGAGAAAACTGAGGATGGATCAACAACATTGTAGTGACTCCACAATGATGACTTAAAATAAAACAAATATACAGAATACAAATATTCCAAAACATGCATCTTATATGCAACAAGGTACTAAAGTAATACTGCAAAAGGAAACGGCAAAGGAATCCACTTTTTGGCCTAAATGCAAAGCCTCATGTTTGGGGCAAATCCAACACAACACATCACTGAGTAACTGCCTCCTTATTTTCAACCATGGTGGTGGCTGCATCATGTTATGGGTATACTTGACATCGGCAAATACTGAGGAGTTTTTCAGGATAAAAAGAAACGGGATGGAGCTAAGCACAGACTAAATCCCAGAGGAAAACTTGCTTCAGTCTACTTTTCACCAGACACTGGGAGAGGAATTCACCTTTCAGCAGGACAATAACCTACAACACAAGGCCACATCTACACTGGAGTTGCTTACCAAGAAGACAGTGAATGTTCCGGAGTGGCCAAGTTACAGTTTTGACTTAAATCTGCTTGAAAATCTATGGCAAGACTTGAAAACTGCAGTCTAACCACGATCCCCAACATCTTGACAGAGCTTGAAGAATTATGAAAAGAATAATGGGCTAATATTGTACAATCCAGGTGTGTAAAGCTCTTAGAGACTTAGACAAGAAGACTCCCAGCTGTAATGGCTGCCAAGGTGTTTCTAACATGTATTGACTCAGGGAGCTATTTCATTTCTATCAATCTAAATATATATATATATATATATATATATATATATAAATATTCTTCCACTTTGACATTAGAGTATTTTGTGTAGATTGTTGACATAAAATGACAATTAAATCCCCTTTAATCCTGCTTTGTAACACAATAAAATGTGATGCAGATACTTTTGCAAGGCACTGGGTTTCTGTCTGAATGTTCTGTAGCATTACACACCACTGAACATGACTCATTAAGGTCTTCATCACCCCACTGAACATGACTCATGAAGACCTTCATCACCCCACTGATCATGACTCATGAAGACCTTCATCACCCCACTGAACATGACTCATGAAGACCTTCATCACCCCACTGAACATGACTCATGAAGACCTTCATCACCCCACTGAACATGACTCATGAAGACCTTCATCACCCCACTGAACATGACTCATGAAGACCTTCATCACCCCACTGAACATGACTCATGAAGACCTTCATCACCCCACTGAACATGACTCATGAAGGTCTTCATCACCCCACTGAACATGACTCATGAAGACCTTCATCAGTGTCCTTCATCACAACTTGAAGAGACGTTCGCTCTATAACCCGTTTTATAAACCTCGTCCACAAAAACAAACGTACCTATTGGATGAGAGTCTTTGCTATATTCATCTAAAAGACAAACAAGAGAAAACATCATAAAAACATTTTAATAGCATCTGGAAGAAAAGGACATTTATGATTGACATACTGTTCATGTATAGTATTTCTTACCTTTTGATACCACTGATTTCCATACTGTCCTCTCATCATCCCCGATTAACTCCATCTCAATGTCAACCCCTGTGTTTCTCATAACCATCTTACAACAGCTTGGTGTGGTGTCTGCAGGTAACAGCTGAATCTTCTGTAGAAGGTCATATGGTGCAACGATTGAGACAACAGACAGAGAGAGAGAGAGAAAGAAATAGAATGGTATTCCAGTTATTCATATATAATATGACAGATTCATGTCCTCAGCTTGCTAAAACTGCACCTCTGGATAGAGGGAGGAGGAATGGGGATTCTTGACTGCAAACCAACTGTTCAGCTTTAAGGACCCGTTTGGACTTGACAGCAGAAATTCTGAATATCCTTGGGACACCTGATTCTTCTCCCGGTCCCGAACAGCCTACAAAATGAGCAGTGTAGTAGTCAGTCTGAACAATGTAGTCTAATAATTCACACAACATGCAGCTCACTGAGCAATCCTTTTTTGTCAACATCAAAAAAATGTGTACACTATTTTTTATTTATTTTACCAGGTAATTGACTGAGAAGAGAGTCTATTTTACAGCAACGACATCGGGAAGTGTTACAGGGGAAAGGGGATGAATGAGCCAATTGGAAGCTGGGGATGATTAGGTGGCCGTGATGGTATGAGGGCCAGATAGTGAATTTAGCCAGGACACCGGGGTTAATACCCCTACTCTTATGATAAGTGCCATGGGATCTTTAGTGTTCACAGAGAGTCAGGAAACCTGTTTAACGTCCCATGCGAAAGACAGCACCTTACACGGGGCAATGTCCCCTTCACTGCCCCGGGGCATTGGGTTCTCCTTCGAACAGAGAGAAGAGTGCCGTCTACTGGCTCTTCAAATGAATGAGACAGAAATAGATTTCTCACAGAGCTGCATGTTGTCTTTGTAATCTATAGATTTTCAACAAACTATCAGCTTTCCTTTAGTAAGTTTCAACATACTGTTGTCACTTCAATGATGGTGCCTCACCTCTTTCTGACTGGAGTTTCTGAGGAGCATGTACAGCCGTGAAATTACTGTTGCCTTTTTTACTGCCATATAGAGGACCACGTCACAGTGGACAGCTACGTTCCAAAAAAAGATATAGCTCAGTATAACAGCGATAGCTGAGAACTTGGGATGGAGAATCTTAGCATGGAATCTGGTGACCTCATGCACTTCCTCAACAGACACTCCATGTTCCTCTACATGAAGAATCTTCATCTCATTCCTCAGGGAAGGGTTGGTCCCTGAACAACACAATAAAAAGGAGACAGAAAGACAAATATTGGATTATTCATCCAACTAAAACACAAAGAATATGCAGTATCAGATCACAGTAAACTCAAACTCTCAGAATATTCATTCATTCATTCAGGAAGTGAAACTCCGTTACATGGAAATGTCTTTCTGAATACTATGTCTATATGGTTTTACCTAAACAGACAAAGTGTGGCAGATGAACTTCCTCCAGTTCACCTAACTCCATAGTGATGTCCAGCAATGGACCACTTTGTCCGTACTGCATGTCTTTCAGAAGTTGACTGTAGGGTTCCCAGTTCCTCAAGTGATACTTCAGAATGACATCTCTGTCACACACCCAGCGGAGCCCAGACACTGTGCACTCATAACGCCCTTTGGGTGTCCTGTGCCTGAGGGCAACAACAAGATATGGTAGAGAGGGTCAATCGTCAAATGGAGAGGTTGGATTAGAAGCCTATTCCCAACGGTAATGGGGAAATACACTAGCAAGTGGAATGAAATGTTAAAAGTAGTTATTTTACCTGAACATTGTCACTCCCTGGACAGTGGAAGTCAAGGGTTCAATCGGAAGCCAGTGTGTGGAGTCCTGAACAAGGACAAGCATGTCAGTTATACATATGGGGCCAGTTTCCTGGACACAGATTGAGTCTAGTGCTGGACTTAAAGCATGATCAATGGAAGTTTCAATAGAAAGTTCTTTAAGGTCCAAGACTAGGCTTAATCTGTGTCTCGGAAACTGGCTCATTAAATGAACAAAGTAATTTATCTAATGTATTTATTCAATGTTACATGGAATGCTGGTGATTGATCCAATTAAACTGTCTAATGACAAAATATGACAGAAGTTAAAATCCTGCATTCCTACAAGCAGAACACAGGACTGTCTATATCCCAGTATGAATGGTTGGTCAGTACACACCTGGCTTTCAGACTGTGTTTATATTACTAAAGCAGAACACAGGACTGTCTATATCCCAGTATGAATGGTTGGTCAGTACACACCTGGCTTTCAGACTGTGTTTATATTACTAAAGCAGAACACAGGACTGTCTATATTCCAGTATGAATGGTTGGTCAGTACACACCTGGCTTTCAGACTGTGCCTGACTCCTGAAGGTATTTAAAAGTGAGAATTGACATTATGACTTACCTCAACATGGTCACAAGTCTTACAGCTCTGAGGAATCCCTGAAGTCAAAAGTAGTTGTTATTTAAAACGGACAATCTCATGTAATAATTAATTAATAAATATTAAAACAGAATTGTAATAAAAATGAATGTAAGTGAGCAACAGTCTCAGAATGTACACTCATTATCATACCATAATCTGACATTAGTGTTATATTAATGAATGTTTGTGGAAGCAGGAAACAACATGGTTCTGGTCCATGTTTTGTAGATGTTGGGGGCCTGATTTCTGGTAGATCCCAGGATGAGAGCTTAAAGGTAGAGTCAGCTAAATGATGTTGTACGAGCAGCACCGCAGATATTGTGATGAGCAAGATGCCTGACTTCTCTCTCACACAGTATCTGCCCATGTGCACGGGTTCTCTTCACTCTCTTACAGCGTGGTAGCCACAGGACCAAAACAGAGGAGTTTAGCATCGCGCTCCAACACTCTTAGTTGTTGTAGAAGTTTACCCACTATGATGTTTACTTTGTGCATCTACATCATATTGCTGACTCTACCTTTAAGTTTGTTTTGACCAAATAGATCATGATTGTGTTCCTTGCCTGGGACTCAAGAACGCTTTAATCGTATTTTGATTTTAAAACAATTATCAGTTAACACTCACATATCTGGTCTCTGGTGTTCTCAGGTCCAGGCTTGATACAACACTCTCCACCATGGTCTCTGCTGTTGGGAAAGCAGATGGATAGACTGTGATTAAACTAAATACAACTTATAAAGGCTTTATATAGCATACATACAGTCTTCATAAGCAATACAAAGGGTGTATAAAGGGTGACAGAACAGCTCCCTATGTAGGGTGCATTGCCAAATGTGACATAACACTATGTCAACTTCCATGAAGTCAATACTGATGGTGACATTACAGGTGACATTGCTTATCTTGATGAAAGCCCCTAGAGACGTGAAGTCACCAGGTATCATTTTAACAGGTTCTGATGCCCTCTTGTGGTTAGAGTGAAACTGACACTACAGTGAGACATAGGAGAGGAAACATCTGTACATCCAACAGAACACATTAAAACACACCACTACTACTAATCTAACTGTCTGTAGGTCCAACAGAACACATTAAAACACACCACTACTACTAATCTAACTGTCTGTAGGTCCAACAGAACACATTAAAACACACCACTACTACTAAACACATTAAAACACACCACCACCACTAATCTAACTGTCTGTAGGTCCAACATAACACATTAAAACACACCACTACTACTAATCTAACTGTCTGTAGGTCCAACAGAACACATTAAAACACACCACTACTACTAATCTAACTGTCTGTAGGTCCAACAGAACACATTAAAACACACCACTACTACTAATCTAACTGTCTGTAGGTCCAACAGAACACATTAAAACACACCACCACTAATCTAACTGTCTGTAGGTCCAACAGAACACATTAAAACACACCACTACTACTAATCTAACTGTCTGTAGGTCCAACAGAACACATTAAAACACACCACTACTACTAATCTAACTGTCTGTAGGTCCAACAGAACACATTAAAACACACCACCACTACTAATCTAACTGTCTGTAGGTCCAACAGAACACATTAAAACACACCACTACTACTAATCTAACTGTCTGTAGGTCCAACAGAACACATTAAAACACACCACTACTACTAATCTAATTGTAGGAATGATTCCAGAGGAAAACACATGATAAAACATTGCTATGACTCACCTTTGAATGTGTTGGTCATCTATCTGACACAGGGTCACTGAGGAGGAAACCCCAAACCCAGGATAGAGGGGTTCAGTGAATGTGGTGTGTTCTGTGTAAAGGTGTGTCAGTGTACCAGAGGAGGACACACTATAGAAGGACAAAGTACCAGCTGGCCAGTCCAGATACACTCCAACTCTGTTAGAAACAGGACCAGGGGTGGATTTGACGACTCCAGCATGGTTAAAGTAATATCCACTGTCAGAGCAGAATAAACTCCAGGACTTCCTATTTTCTCCAATACAACTGTCATCCTCCACTCCCTTCCTCTTCATTCCTTTGTACGCTACACCAATGTCAGCCTCGCCACCATCCCTCTCCACCTCCCAGTAATAACGAGATCCAGATAAGCCTTCTCTGCAGAGAACTTGGGGATGATGGTCAAATCTGTCTGGATGGTCTTCATAATGCTGCTTCTCCTCCACCGGTGTCACCTTCCTGTTCCCCTCAGACAGTATCAGGTGTGGGTTTGCTGTATTTGGGTCCAGGGTGAGATGACAGGCATCTGTAGACAAAAGGAGAGTTTAATCAAACCACATCTCCATATAAAATGTTGTTTTGTAGGTAGAGAACAAGTATTGATTAGTTACTATGTTACTGTAGTTCTGAATATGTAGTTAATTAGGATTGAAGAGACTCACATTTCCTCAGCCCTGATTTCAGCCTGAACTCTCCACCATGATCCACACTGTAGGAGAAACAGGTTATTGACTGACAAAGACCTAATAAAGCAGTCAACATTTAAACCATATTGTTGTGTTCTGGTACACCATCCAAGTTCATTACTAGAGAAACACAGGTATTCTATCCTACCTACTGCATACAGAACAGAGTACAATTCATTACTAGAGAAATACAGGTATTCTACCCTACCTACTGCATACAGAACAGAGTACAATTCATTACTAGAGACATACAGGTATTCTATCCTACCTACTGCATACAGAACAGAGTACAATTCATTACTAGAGAAATACAGGTATTCTACCCTACCTACTGCATACAGAACAGAGTACAATTCATTACTAGAGACATTCACGTATACTTTCCTACATACTGCATACAGAACAGAGTACAATTCCAACAGGATATCAGAGATGCAGAAGAAGAGTATTCATGTGGTGATGATGTATGCTGTGTTGGAGTGCTAAGCCTGCTGGGTAAACGTCCCCTGTATTCTACCATCATGTCCTCATGTTACTGAACCTACTACATTACATAGGACACAACCACTGCTCACACTATTAGGACATCTATTCTGACTTACTTCAGCTTCATCAGTTTATCTGTGGGATCCACCAGAGCAGCTGAAAGCAGTCCCCCTGCAGAGTCTCCTGGGTGATTGTAGCTCAGGTCCAGCTCTTTCAGGTGGGAGGGGTTTGACCTCAGAGCTGAAGACAGAGCAGCACAGCCCTCCTCTGTGACCAGACAGCCACACAGCCTACAGAGAGACACAACAGCTGTCTAGGTTGGTGGACTGGTGTCAATCATCTTGTAGGACACCCATACATGACACAAACATTGTAAAGAAACATTAGATTTTTGTTTTACTAAGCTCAGTACCGACCTGACTGAAACAGCTGTACTTACCCCAGTGTGTGTAGTTTACAGTCTGGATCCTCCAGTCCAGCAGAGGGCAGTGTAACTCAGCTCAGTACCGACCTGACTGAAACAGCTGTACTTACCCCAGTGTGTGTAGTTTACAGTCTGGATCCTCCAGTCCAGCAGACAGCAGTGTAACTCCTGAGTCCTGCAGGTCATTGTCTCTCAGCTCCAGTTGTTTCAGTTGTGAGTTGGGTGAACTCAGGACTGAGGCCAGATCTGAACAGCAACCCTCTGTCAGACCACACTGACGTAGACTAGAGGGCAGAAGAGCACATGATTAACAAATGTCTGAAACATCCACATAATAACTCATACTGAAGAAAGTTAACTCACACTAGTGTCTGTATGTTGCAGAGTGGACTGGTTAGTCCAACACAGAGCAGCTCCACTCCTCTGTCTCCCAGGTCATTGTAGCTGAGGTCCAGTTCTCTCAGGGGGGAGTTTGGTGTCTGCAGAGCTGAAGCCAGAGTCTCACAGGATTCATATGTGAGTTTACAGCCAGCCAGTCTGGAGAGAGGAGATATAGTGATACACTGTTAAAAATGCAAAGCTTTAAGAATAATGAGATGCATTAAGATAATAACAGAAGGACACATGATTAACCAATGTTAAAAACATACTAACTCACTCAAGATATTTACCTTAGTTTTGTATATGTTATGTATGTTTCTGGATATGTCCCAAACATGTTAAAATAATGTTAAAAACATACACATACTAACTATACTGAACAGAAATATAAACCCAACATGTAAAGTGTTGGTCCCACGTTTCATGAGCTGAAATAAAAGATCCCAGATATGTTCCATATGCACAAAAGCTTATTTCTCTCAAATGTTGTGCATACATTTGTTTAGATCCCTGTTAGTGAGCATTTCTCCTTTGTTAAGATAATCCATTCACCTGACAGGTGTGGTATATCAAGAAGCTGATTAAACAGCATGATCATTACACAGGTGCACCTTGTGCTGGGGACAATAAAAGGCCACTCTGAAATGTGCAGTTTTGTCACACAACACAATGCCACAGATGTCTCAAGTTTTGAGGGAGCGTGCAATTGGCATGATGACTGCAGGAATGTCCACCAGAGCTGTTGCTAGATAAATAAATAATAATATGCCATTTAGCAGACGCTTTTATCCAAAGCGACTTACAGTCATGCGTGCATACATTTTTGTGTATGGGTGGTCCCGGGGATCGAACCCACTACCTTGGCGTTACAAGCGCCGTGCTCTACCAGCTGAGCTACAGAGGACCACATCGTTGGACTTATATATGTACCTCTCAAATAATCGCTTTGTGGTGTTTTTAGCCAATTCTTAATAGATAATTTTATGTTAATTTCTCTTCCATAAACCGCCTCCAACATCGTTTTAGAGAATTTGGCAGTACATCCTACCGGCCTCACAACTGCAGACCACATGTAAACACGCCAGCCCAGGACCTCCACATCCGGCTTCTTCACCTGCAGGATGGTCTGAGACAAGCCACCAGGACAGCTGATTTAACTGTGGGTTTTCACAACCGAATAATTTCTGCACTAACTGTCAGAAACCGTCTCAGGGATGCTCATCTGCGTACTCGTCATCCTCACCAGGGTCTTGACCTGACTGCAGTTCGGCGTCGTAACCAACATCTGTGGGCAAATGCTCACCTTCGATGGCCACTGGCACGCTGGAGACATGTGCTCTTCACGGATGAATCCCGGGTTTCAACTGTACCGGCAAGATGGCAGAAAGCATGTATGGCGTCGTGATGGCATTGTGTGGGCGAGCGGTTTGCTGATGTCAACGTTGTGAACAGAGTGCCCCATGGTGGCGGTGGGGTTATGGTATGGGCAGGCATAAGCTAAGGACAATGAACACAATCATATTTTATCGATGGCAATTTGAATGCACAGAGATACCGTGACGAGATCCTGAGGCCCATTGTCGTGCCATTCAACCGCCGCCATCACCTCATGTTTCAGCATGATAATGCACGGCCCTCTGTCGCAAGGATCTGTATACAATTCCTGGAAGCTGAAAATGTCCCAGTTCTTCCATGGACTGCATCCTCACCAGACATGCATGTTTGGGATGCTCTGGATCGACGTGTACGACAGCGTCTTCCAGTTCCCGGCAGTTTCCAGCAACTTCGCACAGCCATTGAAGAGGAGTGGGACAACATTCCACAGGCCACAATCAACAGCCTGATCAACTCTATGTGAAGGAGACGTGTCGCGCTGCATGAGGCAAATGGTGGTCACACCAGATACGGACTGGTTTTCTGACACACACCCATACTTATTTTTAAGGTATCTGTGACCAACAGATGCATATCTGAATTCCCATTTATGTGAAATCCATAGATTAGGACCTAATGAATTTATTTCAATTGACTGATTTCCTGATATGAACTGTAACTCAGTAAAACCTTTCAAATTGTTGCATGTTGCGTTTATATTTTTGTTCAGTATACAGTACATACAGAATATATAAACACTCACAGTGTCACGGTTCAGACAGACGACCAGAGGACCACAATTGCGTCACACCAGAAAGTTTATTAAACTTAAGGGAAAAGGGAAGTAGGGAGTGAATGAAGGCTCCAGGGGTAACAGGGATCCTGTCCAATGCGCTGGGTCTGTGCCCCCCCCAGTGGCAGCGATGCGTCCTATGAAGCCGGTGGTGGGTGGTCCAGAAGTCCTGGGGGGGGGAGACACAGACACAACAGGGCGGAATGAAACCAGGCAGCAGTACAGTTCAAGGGAAATCCAAAATACGTAGTAGCAAGGCAGAAGGCTGGTCAGAGTTACCGGGATTGAAGAGTAGTCAGGAGTCGTAATGGCAGAAGCAGGTCTGGATCTCCTGAGGCAGAAGAGTATCCAAAAAACAGGCAGGTCCGGGGTCACAAAACCAGGGTGAGCCAGAAGCGCGAGCAAACAGGTTCCGGGTGTGAGCTTTGCAGACGATCTGACACCGGAGAGCTGAAAGACAGGGCCTTAAATACTGGGAGAGGTAGTGGGTAATGCAGCGCAGCTGGCAGAGTAATTAGAGCAGAGCAGAGCAGGGACAGGTGGAGCTAGTTAGGCTGAGTAGAGAGAGTGGTGAGCAGAGTGGAAGAAAATTAAGGTGGTAACCCGGTGGAGTGAGAGGCCCATGACAGAACCCCCCCCCCAAGGGACGGCCCCAGAAGTCCCAAGAGCAACACCACGCCGGGCGGGAGGAGGGGAGCCGGAGGAGGGCTAGAACTCCTCCGAACGGTCCGAGTGAACGTCCTCATCCTCGGAGGAAGCCGGAGGGCCGTGGTCGGGAGATGGGACAGGTCCCGAGACAGGATCAGGCACAGGACAGGAAGCCGAGCGGGCCGGACGGTTAGGGACCCCTCTGGGGCGGCCCCTACGGATTGCAGGTTGATCAGGATGCCGTTGGTGGAAAGCGGTGATGAGAGTCCTATCCACAATCCGACTAGCTGGCACCCAGGTCCTTTCCTCAGGTCCATAGCCCTCCCAGTCAATGAGGTACTGGAGACCCCTACCCCTCCGTCTGGACCGAAGCAGGCGGCGGACGGTGTAAACCAGACCACCATCGACGAGCCGTGGAGGAGGAGGACCAGGCGCAGCAGGGACCAGCGGACTCTCATGGATGGGCTTAATCTTAGACACATGGAAAGTGGGGTGCACCCTCAGGGAATTAGGCAGTTGGAGCCGGACAGCAGTTGGGCTAATCACTCTTATGATAGGGAATGGGCCAATGAACCGAGGTGCCAGCTTCTGCGACTCCACCCTGAGTGGCAGGTTCTTCGATGACAACCACACCCTTTGACCAACATGGTAGGTGGGAGCAGGAATTCTCCGACGGTTGGCCCCGGTAGTGTAGCTGGCAACGGATCTGAGGAGTGTGGCTCGGGCTTGTGACCAGGTGCGGCGACATCGACGGGCAAAAGCAAGTGCAGATGGGCAAGTAACCTCCTCTTCTGGCTGGCAAATAGAGGAGGCTGGTATCCATAAACACATTGGAAAGGGGACATACCGATGGCAGAGCAGGTCAGAGAATTGTGTGCGTACTCCACCCATGTCAATTGCTGCGACCAGGAGTGGGGGTTGCGTGAAGTCATGCATCGCAGTGCCTTCTCGAGCTCCTGATTAGCCCGCTCTGACTGCCCATTGGATTGGGGATGGAATCCGGAAGTCAGACTGACTGTGGCTCCCAGCAGGTGACAGAACTCCTTCCAAAAAGCGGAGGAGAATTGTGGACCACGGTCAGAAACTACATCCTTTGGCAGTCCGTGGATCCGGAAGACGTGTTCCAGGACCACCTGGGCGGTCTCCTTGGCGGTTGGGAGCTTGGGGAGGGGAATGAAGTGTGCCATCTTGCTGAAACGGTCAACGATGGTGAGAATGACGGTCATGCCACTTGAAGGGGGCAGCCCCGTGACAAAGTCAAGGGCGATGTGAGACCAGGGACGTCTGGGCACAGGCAGGGGCTGCAGCAATCCGGCTGGGGGCTGGCAGGACGACTTGTGTTGGTTGCAGATGGGGCAGGCTTGGACGAATTCCCGTACATCCTTCCTCAGAGAGGGCCACCAGAACCTCTGGGCGAGCAGGTTGTAAGTGCGGGTGGAGCCAGGGTGACAAGCTAGGCGGGAGTCATGTCCCCACTGAACGACCTGGGACCTCAGGTCTTCGGGGACAAAAAGGCGGTCAGCTGGGCAAGTGCTGGGACCTGGCTGGTTACGGAGAGCCTCCAGCACCTGTTCCTCAACAGCCCAGGTCAGAGCTGCAACGATGCAGGGACTTGGCAGAATCGACACAGGGTCCTTGGAGGGGGTGTCATCCTTCTGGAATTGACGGGAGAGGGCGTCTGGCTTGGTGTTGCGTGATCCAGGCCGGTATGACAGAGTGAAATTAAACCTGGTGAAGAACAGGGCCCAGCGGGACTGCCTGGAGTTCAACCGTTTGGCCGTGCGGATGTACTCCAAGTTCTTATGATCGGTCCAAACGAGAAATGGAATGGTGGACCCCTCCAGCCAGTGACGCCACTCCTCCAAGGCAAGCTTCACAGCCAGCAGCTCACGGTTCCCTATGTCGTAATTGCACTCAGAGGGGGACAACCGACGTGAGAAAAAGGCACAGGGATGGAGCTTCCTATCCTCCGCAGCCCACTGAGAAATCACAGCACCAACTCCCACATCCGAGGCGTCCACCTCCACAATGAATTGCCGGTCCACATCAGGCATCTGGAGGATGGGAGCGGAGGTGAACCTCACCTTGAGGGTACTGAAGGCTTTGTCGGCTGCTGGGGTCCAGGTGAAGGGTTGCTTGGTGCTGGTTAGAGCAGTGAGAGGGGCAGCAACGGTACTGTAGTTCCGGATAAACTTCCTATAGAAGTTAGCAAACCCCAGAAACTGTTGCAGCTTCTTTCTGTTCTCCGGAACTGGCCATGAAGTGACTGCTGATACTTTGGCAGGATCCATTTGGATACTTCCCTCTGCCACTATGTACCCCAGGAAGGCCACTGTCTTGACGTGAAACTCACATTTCTCTGCCTTGGCGTAGAGGGAATTCTCCAGAAGACGATGAAGGACTTGCTGGACATGGCGGGTGTGTTCAGACAGGTTTCTGGAGTAGATTAAGATGTCATCCAGGTAAACGAAGACAAACTTGTTTAACATGTCCCGCAGTACATCATTCACTAGAGCCTGGAACACAGCAGGAGCATTGGTGAGGCCAAAAGGCATAACCAGATACTCGTAGTGGCCTGTTGGTGTATTGAATGCGGTTTTCCATTCATCTCCCTCCCGGATCCGCACTAGGTGGTAAGCGTTTCTGAGATCCAACTTGGTAAAAATAGTGGCTCCCTGGAGCAACTCAAAAGCAGAGGTGAGCAGAGGCAGAGGGTAACGGTTCTTCACAGTGATGTCGTTGAGTCCCCTGTAGTCGATGCAGGGGCGAAGAGATCCGTCCTTCTTCCCCACAAAGAAGAAGCCAGCACCAGCAGGAGATGAAGATGAACGGATTAATCCTGCGGACAGAGAGCCATTGATGTAGTCCTCCATGGACTTTCTTTCAGGAGCAGACAACGAATAAAGACGACCCTTTGGAGGAGCTGTTCCAGGGAGGAGGTCGATGGCACAGTCGTACGGTCGGTGAGGGGGCAGAGATGTGGCTCTTGCTTTGTTAAACACCTCTCTGAGACCATGGTAGCATTCTGGGACATTGGAGAGGTCAGGAGCGGAGTTAGTAGGTACTGGCCGAGGGGGTAGTGCGGCAGCAAGCAGGCAGGTTCGGTGGCAGTCCTCTCCCCACTCCCTGATCACCCCGGTCACCCAGTCGAGCTGAGGGTTGTGCCGGCGGAGCCATGGGTAACCCAGGATGAGGGGTTGGCCTGGAGAGGGGAGCAGGTGAAACTGGATAGTTTCTTGATGGTTTCCGGACAGACCCATCGAGACCGGGGCCGTGACATGAGTGACCGATCCGAGTAAGTGTCCGTCCAGTGCCCGGGCAGGAATAGGAGGTGTCAAACGGAGGTTCTCCAGTCCCAGTTGGCGTGCCAGCTTGATGTCCATTATGTTGGCTTCGGCGCCAGAATCCACCAGAGCAGCCAGGGTGTGAGTTGAGTCAGAGAGGCGGAGGTGAACTTGCAGCAGGGGTTTGCGGTCGGAGGACTGGATGGTCATTGAACTCAACCGGACTCCCCCTATGCCCGGTGAGCTTCGGCCCTTTAAAGGGCAGGTTACCACACGATGTCCATCACCTCCACAATAGAGGCAGAGGTTTGAGGTGAAGCGGCGCTGGCGCTCTGCAGGAGTGAGGGAGGCTCGCCCAATCTCCATAGGCTCAGACTGATCAAGCTGACCTGGGTGAGTGGCAGTAGATGACAGGAGCCCAGTCGGATCTCTCCGAATGCCGGTAGTAGGTGGACCTTGGCGCCCCCTCTCACGACGACGGGTCTGTATCCTTCTGTCGATCCTGACAGTCAGTGCGATGGCTTCATCAAGAGTGGAAGGCAGTTCATGGGAGACCAACTCGTCCTTGATATAGTCAGCCAAACTATGGAAGAACGCGTCCACCAACGATGGTGTGTTCCAAGAACTACGTCTAGCCAGGGTTCGGAAGTCGATGGAATGGTCTGCGACTGTACGTCTGCCTTGTCGAATACTGAACAGTTCACGAGACGCCTCTGCGGTGGGTGAATCCAGGTCAAACACCTTCAGCATCTCCTCAGCAAACAGGTCGAAGGTTGCACATGCGGGGGTTTGACGTTCGAACTCTGCTGTTCCCCAGAGTCGAGCTCGGCCCGTCAGGTGAGTGATGGCATACCCAACTTTAGCCCCCTCCGTGGCGAAGGTCCTTGGCTGCAAGGAGAACTGAAGTCGGCAGCTAGTCAGGAATGGCCGGACCTGGGTTGAATCGCCGTTGAACCGCTCGGGGTTTCCAATCTTGGGTTCCGGAGCAGCGGCTGCAATGACCGGGGCAGGTAACTCGGGGGCTGGGCTGGTGGGCAGACTGGCTGGGGTAAGGTTGGTGAGGAGTTGAATGATCATGGCGAGTTGTTGTTGCTGCTGCTGGAACTGCTGCTCATGCTCATCGGTTTCCATGTCGGGGAAAGTGTGCGCTGAGTCCATAATGGTCAGATCGTACTGTCACGGTTCAGACAGACGACCAGAGGACCACAATTGCGTCACACCAGAAAGTTTATTAAACTTAAGGGAAAAGGGAAGTAGGGAGTGAATGAAGGCTCCAGGGGTAACAGGGATCCTGTCCAATGCGCTGGGTCTGTGCCCCCCCCAGTGGCAGCGATGCGTCCTATGAAGCCGGTGGTGGGTGGTCCAGAAGTCCTGGGGGGGGGAGACACAGACACAACAGGGCGGAATGAAACCAGGCAGCAGTACAGTTCAAGGGAAATCCAAAATACGTAGTAGCAAGGCAGAAGGCTGGTCAGAGTTACCGGGATTGAAGAGTAGTCAGGAGTCGTAATGGCAGAAGCAGGTCTGGATCTCCTGAGGCAGAAGAGTATCCAAAAAACAGGCAGGTCCGGGGTCACAAAACCAGGGTGAGCCAGAAGCGCGAGCAAACAGGTTCCGGGTGTGAGCTTTGCAGACGATCTGACACCGGAGAGCTGAAAGACAGGGCCTTAAATACTGGGAGAGGTAGTGGGTAATGCAGCGCAGCTGGCAGAGTAATTAGAGCAGAGCAGAGCAGGGACAGGTGGAGCTAGTTAGGCTGAGTAGAGAGAGTGGTGAGCAGAGTGGAAGAAAATTAAGGTGGTAACCCGGTGGAGTGAGAGGCCCATGACACACAGTGGATAATGAAGATAGTTAACTCACAGTAGTGTCTGTATGTTGCAGAGTGGACAGGTTAGTCCAACACAGAGCAGCTCCACTCCTCTGTCTCCCAGGTCATTGTAGCTGAGGTCCAGTTCTCTCAGGGGGGAGTTTGGTGTCTGCAGAGCTGAAGCCAGAGTCTCACAGGATTCATATGTGAGTTTACAGTGATCCAGTCTGGAGAGAGGAGATATAGTGATACACTGTTAAATATGCAAAGCTTTAAGAATAATGAGATGCATTAATACAATAACAGAAGGACACATGATTAACCAATGTTAAAAACATACTAACTCACTCAAGATATTTACCTTAGTTTTATATATGCTATGTATGTTTCTGGATATGTCCCAAAAATGTAAAAATAATATTAAAAACATACACATACTAACTATACTGAACAGAAATATAAACCTAACATGTAAAGTGTTGGTTCCACGTTTCATGAGCTGAAATAAAAGATCCCAGATATGTTCCATACGCACAAAAGCTTATTTCTCTCAAATTTTGTGCATACATTTGTTTAGATCCCTGTTAGTGAGCATTTCTCTTTTGTTAAGATAATCCATTCACCTGACAGGTGTGGTATATCAAGAAGGTGATTAAACAGCATGATCATTACACAGGTGCACCTTGTGCTGGGGACGATAAAAGGCCACTCTGAAATGTGCAGTTTTGTCACACAACACAATGCCAAAGATGTGTCAAGTTTTGAGGGAGCGTGAAATTGGCATGATGACATTAGGAATGTCCACCAGAGCTATTGCCAGATAATTGAATGTTAATTTCTCTACCATAAACCGCCTCCAACATCGTTTTAGAGAATTTGGCAGTACATCCAACCGGCCTCACAACCGCAGACCATGTGTAACCACGCCAGTCCAGGACCTCCACATCCGGCTTCTTCACCTGCAGGATGGTCTGAGACAAGCCACCAGGACAGCTGATTTAACTGTGGGTTTTAGCAACCGAATAATTTCTGCACAAATAGTCAGAAACCTTCTCAGGGAAGCTCATCTGCGTGCTCGTCATCCTCACCAGGGTCTTGACCTGACTGCAGTTCGGCGTCGTAACCGCCTTCAGTGGGCAAATGCTCACCTTCGATGGCCACTGGCACACAGGAGAAGTGTGCTCTTCACGGATGAATCCCGGGTTTCAACTGTACCGGGAAGATGGCAGAAAGCATGTATGGCGTCGTGATGGCATTGTGTGGGCGAGCGGATTGCTGATGTCAACGTTGTGAACAGAGTGCCCCATGGTGGCGGTGGGGTTATGGTATGGGCCAGCATAAGCTACGGACAATGAACACGATCGCATTTTATCGATGGCAATTTGAATGCACAGAGATACCGTGATGAGATCCTGAGGCCCATTGTCGTGCCATTCAACCGCCGCCATCACCTCATGTTTCAGCATGATAATGCACGGCCCCGTGTCACACCCATACTTTTTTTTAAAGGTATCTGTGACCAACAGATGCATATCTGAATTCCCATTTATGTGAAATCCATAGATTAGGGTTCTAATGAATTTATTTCAATTGACTGATTTCCTCATATGAACTGTAACTCAGTAAAACCTTTCAAATTGTTGCATGTTGCGTTTATATTCTTGTTCAGTATACAGTACATACATAATATATAAACACTCACAGTGGATACTGAAGATAGTTAACTCACACAAGTGTCTGTATGTTGCAGAGTGGACTGGTTAGTCCAACACAGAGCAGCTCCACTCCTCTATCTCCCAGGTCATTGTAGCTGAGGTCCAGTTCTCTCAGGGGGGAGTTTGGTGTCTGCAGAGCTGAGGCCAGAGTCTCACAGGATTTATATGTGAGTTCACAGTGATCCAGTCTGGAGAGAGGAGATCATCTGTTAGATATACAAATCCTTCAGAATAATGATACTGTATACATCAACTCAATAACAGAACTTACAGTGCTCTCTTGCAGGTTTTCACTACCGGCAGCAACCTCTGATAACCTTCCTCTGATGTGGTGTATGTCTTCAGGTCAAACTCCTCCAGCACCTCCTCTGACATCAGTAACAGGTAGGCCAGGGCTGAACATTGGTGAGGTTCTAGCTCTGTTTCTGAAAGAGTTCCTGATCGCAGGGAGGTTTGCATGTCTTCAACTAGAGAGTTGGCACCAAGTTCATTCAGACAGTGGAACAAGTTGATGATCCTTTCTGGTGAGGATTCCCTTTCGATCTTGTCTGAAAGGTACCTGACTGTTCTCTCAACTGTTTCCTCATTGCTCTGTGTTGTACTTCCTGTCTGTGTCAGAAGGCCTCGTAACAGATTCTGATTGGACTCCAGTGAGAGACCCAGAAGGAAGCGGAGGAACAGGTCCAGGTGTCCATTCTCACTCTTCAAGGCCTGGTCCACTGCTCTCCTGTGTAAGTCAAACAACAGGTCTGACTTCATGTGTCTGTACTGTTGTGTGATGACATTTTGGAGTAGGGTTGGAGTGGCTGCTTCATCATAGTCATCTTCAGAGGAATCATCATCACCATCACTAGTGTCTCTGTACTGCTGTGTGATGACATTTTGGAGTAGGGTTGGAGTGGCAGCGACTGCTTCGCGGGGGAAAACATTTTCCTTCTTGTCCAGACATGATTCTAAAGCATGCACTGCTGCTAGAAACTCCTGCATGCTCAGATGCACAAAGCTGTAGACCTTCTCTTGGTTCAGCCCAGATTCTTCTTTAAAGATCTCTGTACACAATGCTGAGTACTCTGATGCCTCTGTGACATCAAGGCCACACTCTCTCAGGTCCTCCTCATAGAAGATCAGGTTGCCCTTCTGCAGCTGTTGGAAAGCCAGCTCTGCCAGTTTCAGGATCATCTCTTTGTCTGACTGAGACAGTTCCTTTGGGTTTGTCTCTGTGGCTTTGTTGTACTTCTTGTTCTTCACAATGATTTGGATGAGCGTGAAGTGTGTGAACATCTGGGTCAGAGTTTTGGGGACTTCATCCTTCTCTGCCTCTTTCAGCATCATCTCAAGGACAGTGGCTGATATCCAACAGAAGACTGGCATGTGGCACATGATGTGGAGGCTCCTTGATGTCTTCATGTGTTTGATGATTTCATTGGCCAGATTCTGATCTGTGATTTTCTTCCTGAAGTACTCCTCCTTCTGTGGATCATTGAACCCTCGTACCTCTGTCACCTGGTCAACACACTCAGGAGGGATCTGATTGGCTGCTGCAGGCCGTGAGGTTATCCAGAGGAGAGCAGAGGGAAGCAGATTCCCCTTGATGAGGTTTGTCAGCAGCACGTCCACCGAGGTTGGCTTCGTGACATCACAGCACTTCTCATTGTTTTTGAAGTCTAGAGGAAGTCGACACTCATCTAGACCATCAAAAATGAAAACAGTTTTGGTTTCACCATCTTCAATGTTGTCAATCTCTTTCAGCTCTGAGAAGTAGTGGGAAAGAAGTTGCATCAGACTGTATTGGTCCTTTTTCAGGTTCAGATCACGGAAAGGAAGAGGAAACATGAAATGAACGTCCTGATTTGCTTTTCCCTCTGCCCAGTCAAGGATGACCTTCTGCACAGAGACTGTTTTTCCAATGCCAGCGATTCCTTTTGTCAGCACAGTTCTGATTGGTTTGTCTTGTCCAGGTAAAGGCTTGAAGATGTCGTTGCATTTGATTGGTGTCTCTTGTGTGGTTTGTTTCTTGGATGCCATCTCTATCTGTCTCACCTCATGTTCATTATTGACCCCTCCACTTCCACCCTCTGTGATGTAGAGCTCTGTGTAGACGTCCTTTAACAGACTTTGGTTTCCATGGTGTCCAATTCCTTCAGATATGTGTTGATATTTGTGTTTCAGTTTAGCCTTAATGTCTTGTTGGACTGTCAGAAGAGTTTGACCTGTAGAAAACAATGAGAGTTGGGACTCATAAGTTTGTGTGTGTGTGTGTGTGTGTGTGTGTGTGTGTGTGTGTGTGTGTGTGTATGTGTGTGTGTGTGTGTGTGTGTGTGTGTTTTAGAAGGGCCTTTGTCCCCTTCTTTGTAATATTGTATGAAACACAGTCTTACTTCTTCTGTCCAGAAGGTTGTGTGTGATCTTTAATGCATCCTCACTGTCCAAACTCTCCACTTCCTTATTGTCATCTGGTAATGGTTCCTGGCTGAAAGCAGGTGGCTGATCACTCTTCATTGATAGCAGGCTGGGGGCAGGTGACTCTGCTCTGGGCTTCTGGACACTGAACAAAACAGGGAGGCAGATCACCTCATCAATATCTCATCAGTACCTCATCTACATCATTTCAACAAGTGTATAGCTGAACTCATAGAAGTCCTAATGTTTCTTTATAAAGCTACAGTCTGCAATTGGTAAATCGGTTTTTGGCCTTTTAAATGAATGATATAGGCCTACATTTGATGTAATTTGTGAACAATTTTCTCTTCATTAGTTTGATATTTTTAAGAGAACTGTATATTTTACAATTAATCTCTTACCTCTTAGAACTGGTGTCTTGAGTCATTTTAGAGGCAGTGGCCCCCTCCTCTCTCTCCCCAGAGAGACTCATTTTAGAGGCAGTGGTCCCATCCTCTCTCTCCCCAGAGATACTCATTTTAGAGGCAGTGGTCCCCTCCTCTCTCTCCCCAGAGAGACTCCTTTTAGCGGCAGTGGTCCCATCCTCTCTCTCCCCAGAGATAATAATTTTCGAGTCACAGCTCACTTAGCTACACTAAGAAATAACAGAACAGTCAATATTTCCGAACATTAAAAATGACAACACTTTTACTGTCTGTGGTCAAAGTTCAAACAGAGACTTCATGTTGCATTTAAACATGCACAGTCCAATGTGTTATTAATTTGATTTGGATCCCGATTAGCTGACTCCATAACAACAGCTAGTCTACCTGGTTGGATCCCCATTAGCTGACTCCATAACAACAGCTAGTCTACCTGGTTGGATCCCCATTAGCTGACTCCATAACAACAGCTAGTCTACCTGGTTGGATCCCCATTAGCTGACTCCATAACAACAGCTAGTCTACCTGGTTGGATCCCCATTAGCTGACTCCATAACAACAGCTAGTCTACCTGGTTGGATCCCCATTAGCTGACTCCATAACAACAGCTAGTCTACCTGGTTGGATCCCCATTAGCTGACTCCATAACAACAGCTAGTCTACCTGGTTGGATCCCCATTAGCTGACTCCATAACAACAGCTAGTCTACCTGGTTGGATCCCCATTAGCTGACTCCATAACAACAGCTAGTCTACCTGGTTGGATCCCCATTAACTGACTCCATAACAACAGCTAGTCTACCTGGTTGGATCCCCATTAGCTGACTCCATAACAACAGCTAGTCTACCTGGTTGGATCCCCATTAGCTGACTCCATAACAACAGCTAGTCTACCGGGTTGGATCCCCATTAACTGACTCCATAACACCTGGGGTCCAAACACAACTAAAAGACATTACAGACATCGACTTTCCAGTTGACATTGAAAGACGGTAGAAGACATTATAAACATTTACCAAGTAGACATTACAGACAGTTAAAATAGCTGACAGGTATTTCTTCCTAACCCTTTAAGAGAATACAGGCTACACACCACTGTTTCTTGTTCTGGTTTAGTAGTAGCCTACAAGGTGACATGCATGGGTTTGTTTTGGGCAATTCTACGGTAACGGAATTACACTGAGACTCAGATTTATCCCTTTAAAACGTATCCCAAACAAAAAGCATTTATTTTCTAAGTTTAGCTTTAGTTTTACTATACAACAACTGTATATGCACAAGGACTCGTTCAAACAATTTACACAGAAACTGGAAGAACTGCAGATGCAAAGTTTGGTAACAGAGTTACAGTAAATTCTCCCTCAGTTTTATATGCGACCACGTTTTCTAAAAACAAAAGATTTCTTCAGTAAAAAATGGGGTGTCAGCTATGACATGACACCTTGAGTTTGAAAAATATATATTTTGGTTAATGAACTACAGTAAGTGAAATGGATTTACACCCGGTAACAGAATTACGGTAAAGGAATTTCATCATGGGTCCCTGATCTGTACTACACAGAAACGCATAATGATGATATGAATGTAATTCTCTTCATGGTGATGTATCCTAACTAGGTACACAAAGGTAGAAATAACCACAATCATCCTGTTGCATATATGGCTATTATTCTACCCCCAAACAAGGCCGAATTTGGTTGGTCCGGACCAGACCAAATCTAACCGAATCATAGACGTCTACGCATCGCGAAAAAGAATTGTCAAAATACAATCATTATCATTGATACACACTTTTTTTTAAAACTTGTTTAGGTCATTGAAGTTCAGACTGGAGTATTTTATTCATAAAAAAATTAATTATATATTTATATATATATATTTTTTTTACTCAGACACCCGTGACCCATTCAAAACCATTTGGTTGCGACCCGCCAGTTGAGAATGGATGCAGTAGAGTACAGATCAGTACACATTATACTGTCCTCTAGTGTACTGAGCTCTAATCTACTGTACTATACTGATATGTAGCGTGCTGTCCAAACTCGTGAAACATAGACGAGAGAGAGAGAGGGTACATCTAGAGGGGGGGGTAACATTACCTGGAGAGAGAAGAGAGAGGCAAGAGAGAGAGAGGAGGGGTAACATTACCTGGAGAGAGAAGAGAGAGGCAAAGAGAGAGAGAGGGAGGGGTAACATTACCTGGAGAGAGAAGAGAGA
>NW_028164719.1:5000-9950 GCF_964263955.1 Coregonus lavaretus
TCAGGTCTGGGGAACGGGCAGGCCAGTCCATAGCATCAATGCCTTCCTCTTGCAGGAACTGCTGACACACTCCAGCCACATGAGGTCTAGCATTGTCTTGCATTAGGAGGAACCCAGGGCCAACCGCACCAGCATATGGTCTCACAAGGGGTCTGAGGATCTCTTCTCGGAACCTAATGGCAGTCAGGCTACCTCTGGCGAGCACATGGAGGGCTGTGCGGCCCCCCAAAGAAATGCCACCCCACACCATGACTGACCCACCGCCAAACCGGTCATGCTGGAGGACGTTGCAGGCAGCAGAACGTTCTCCACGGCGTCTCCAGACTCTGTCACGTGCTCAGTGTGAACCTGCTTTCATCTGTGAAGAGCACAGGGCGCCAGTGGCGAATTTGCCAATCTTGGTGTTCTCTGGCAAATGCCAAACGTCCTGCATGATGTTGGGCTGTAAGCACAACCCCCACCTGTGGACGTCGGGCCCTCATACCACCCTCAAGGAGTCTGTTTCTGACCGTTTGAGCAGACACATGCACATTTGTGGCCTGCTGGAGGTCATTTTGCAGGGCTCTGGCAGTGCTCCTCCTGCTCCTCCTTGCACAAAGGCGGAGGTAGCAGTCCTGCTGCTGGGTTGTTGCCCTCCTACGGCCTCCTCCACGTCTCCTGATGTACTGGCCTGTCTCCTGGTAGCGCCTCCATGCTCTGGACACTATGCTGACAGACACAGCAAACCTTCTTGCCACAGCTCGCATTGATGTGCCATCCTGGATGAGCTGCACTACCTGAGCCACTTGTGTGGGTTGTAGACTCCGTCTCATGCTACCACTAGAGTGAAAGCACTGCCAGCATTCAAAAGTGACCAAAACATCAGCCAGGAAGCATAGGAACTGAGAAGTGGTCTGTGGTCACCACCTGCAAAACCAGTCCTTTATTGGGGGTGTCTTGCTAATTGCCTATAATTTCCACCTGTTGTCTATTCCATTTGCACAACAGCATGTGAAATGTATTGTCAATCAGTGTTGCTTCCTAAGTGGACAGTTTGATTTCACAGAAGTGTGATTGACTTGGAGTTACATTGTGTTGTTTAAGTGTTCCCTTTATTTTTTTGAGCAGTGTATATATATACATTTTCTCATAACAGTCTACTCTAATGCCAAACACGTAAAAAAAAAAAAAAAAAAAAAAAAAAAAAAAAATTGATGGCCACGATTAAAAATGAGCAAAATTTTGGTATTTCTCAACTGGTAATTGAAGTGAGCTTCCCATTTGCCATTCGAGTACATAGGCTATAGGCAACGGTAGGCAGGCTATCAGCGCATCACATTACCACTTTGCAATGAGCTGGAGGCAGCATGCATTTTGAAAACATACTTAATTGTTTGACACCTGAAGGCTTAACTTCATATGAGGCACTTATCTTACCTTACTTCAAAGTATCCTACATCCAAAATCCGAACATATCATGGAGGCAATCATTTTATAAAGACTCCCATAAGCCATTGCGATCAGTAGCCTATTTTTTTCATGTTCTATTGGTTTTCGAATCAACTTTCTTTCATTGACAAAGGCACAATCCTAGTCATATTGTGGTCCTCTGTAGCTCAGCTGGTAGAGCACGGCGCTTGTAACGCCAAGGTAGTGGGTTCGATCCCCGGGACCACCCATACACAAAAATGTATGCACGCATGACTAAGTCGCTTTGGATAAAAGCGTCTGCTAAATGGCATATTATATTATTATATGATATTAGCAACCCGTGCTAGCTGTTGCATCTTTAGATCTCCCCTCTCAATTTCAAAATGATATTTTCATCATAGATTGACATAGGCTAGTGATTTTGCTGTTTGTTAACTCGTCTTGTTGGCTGAGGAAAAGTTCATGTGGACAGTTATTCTAACATTTTCAAAGTGCGGATCGGAATTCGGTAAAAAAGGAAGCACGCCGTTGAATTGCCATAACCTAAATGTGATTTCTGTCATTCTGAGCACTGTGGGGTGGATGCCCTAATCGGGTTACTCACCCTATGCATATGGGTCCGGTATATTTCTCAAAATGTCCAGTAAATTCAAATGCAGCCGGTCAAATGTCCGGGGGCCACATTTTCCTAACAGAAACCCTGGTGTGTGTGTTTATGTCTGTCTCTGGGTGTGTGTGTGTTACCTGGGACCTGAAGGCCAGTAGCTCTGCCTGCAGTTCATTGATACCTGGTGTGTGTGTTTATGTCTGTCTCTGGGTGTGTGTGTGTTACCTGGGACCTGAAGGCCAGTAGCTCTGCCTGCAGTTCATTGATACCTGGTGTGTGTGTTTATGTCTGTCTCTGGGTGTGTGTGTGTTACCTGGGACCTGAAGGCCAGTAGCTCTGCCTGCAGTTCATTGATACCTGGTGTGTGTGTTTATGTCTGTCTCTGGGTGTGTCTGTGTTACCTGGGACCTGAAGGCCAGTAGCTCTTCCTGCAGTTCATTGATACCTGGTGTGTGTGTTTATGTCTGTCTCTGGGTGTGTGTGTGTTACCTGGGACCTGAAGGCCAGTAGCTCTGCCTGCAGTTCATTGATACCTGGTGTGTGTGTTTATGTCTGTCTCTGGGTGTGTGTGTGTTACCTGGGACCTGAAGGCCAGTAGCTCTGCCTGCAGTTCATTGATACCTGGTGTGTGTGTTTATGTCTGTCTCTGGGTGTGTGTGTGTTACCTGGGACCTGAAGGCCAGTAGCTCTGCCTGCAGTTCATTGATACCTGGTGTGTGTGTTTATGTCTGTCTCTGGGTGTGTGTGTGTTACCTGGGACCTGAAGGCCAGTAGCTCTGCCTGCAGTTCATTGATACCTGGTGTGTGTGTTTATGTCTGTCTCTGGGTGTGTGTGTGTTACCTGGGACCTGAAGGCCAGTAGCTCTGCCTGCAGTTCATTGATACCTGGTGTGTGTGTTTATGTCTGTCTCTGGGTGTGTCTGTGTGTGTGTGTGTTACCTGGGACCTGAAGGCCAGTAGCTCTGCCTGCAGTTCATTGATACCTGGTGTGTGTGTTTATGTCTGTCTCTGGGTGTGTGTGTGTTACCTGGGACCTGAAGGCCAGTAGCTCTGCCTGCAGTTCATTGATACCTGGTGTGTGTGTTTATGTCTGTCTCTGGGTGTGTCTGTGTGTGTGTGTGTTACCTGGGACCTGAAGGCCAGTAGCTCTGCCTGCAGTTCATTGATACCTGGTGTGTGTGTTTATGTCTGTCTCTGGGTGTGTGTGTGTTACCTGGGACCTGAAGGCCAGTAGCTCTTCCTGCAGTTCATTGATACCTGGTGTGTGTGTTTATGTCTGTCTCTGGGTGTGTCTGTGTTACCTGGGACCTGAAGGCCAGTAGCTCTGCCTGCAGTTCATTGATACCTGGTGTGTGTGTTTATGTCTGTCTCTGGGTGTGTGTGTGTTACCTGGGACCTGAAGGCCAGTAGCTCTGCCTGCAGTTCATTGATACCTGGTGTGTGTGTTTATGTCTGTCTCTGGGTGTGTGTGTGTTACCTGGGACCTGAAGGCCAGTAGCTCTGCCTGCAGTTCATTGATACCTGGTGTGTGTGTTTATGTCTGTCTCTGGGTGTGTGTGTGTTACCTGGGACCTGAAGGCCAGTAGCTCTGCCTGCAGTTCATTGATACCTGGTGTGTGTGTTTATGTCTGTCTCTGGGTGTGTGTGTGTTACCTGGGACCTGAAGGCCAGTAGCTCTGCCTGCAGTTCATTGATACCTGGTGTGTGTGTTTATGTCTGTCTCTGGGTGTGTGTGTGTTACCTGGGACCTGAAGGCCAGTAGCTCTGCCTGCAGTTCATTGATACCTGGTGTGTGTGTTTATGTCTGTCTCTGGGTGTGTGTGTGTTACCTGGGACCTGAAGGCCAGTAGCTCTGCCTGCAGTTCATTGATACCTGGTGTGTGTGTTTATGTCTGTCTCTGGGTGTGTGTGTGTTACCTGGGACCTGAAGGCCAGTAGCTCTGCCTGCAGTTCATTGATACCTGGTGTGTGTGTTTATGTCTGTCTCTGGGTGTGTGTGTGTTACCTGGGACCTGAAGGCCAGTAGCTCTGCCTGCAGTTCATTGATACCTGGTGTGTGTGTTTATGTCTGTCTCTGGGTGTGTGTGTGTTACCTGGGACCTGAAGGCCAGTAGCTCTGCCTGCAGTTCATTGATACCTGGTGTGTGTGTTTATGTCTGTCTCTGGGTGTGTGTGTGTTACCTGGGACCTGAAGGCCAGTAGCTCTGCCTGCAGTTCATTGATACCTGGTGTGTGTGTTTATGTCTGTCTCTGGGTGTGTGTGTGTTACCTGGGACCTGAAGGCCAGTAGCTCTGCCTGCAGTTCATTGATACCTGGTGTGTGTGTTTATGTCTGTCTCTGGGTGTGTGTGTGTTACCTGGGACCTGAAGGCCAGTAGCTCTGCCTGCAGTTCATTGATACCTGGTGTGTGTGTTTATGTCTGTCTCTGGGTGTGTGTGTGTTACCTGGGACCTGAAGGCCAGTAGCTCTGCCTGCAGTTCATTGATACCTGGTGTGTGTGTTTATGTCTGTCTCTGGGTGTGTGTGTGTTACCTGGGACCTGAAGGCCAGTAGCTCTGCCTGCAGTTCATTGATACCTGGTGTGTGTGTTTATGTCTGTCTCTGGGTGTGTGTGTGTTACCTGGGACCTGAAGGCCAGTAGCTCTGCCTGCAGTTCATTGATTCTCATACCTCAGCAGCATGTGTGTGTTTATGTCTGTCTCTGGGTGTGTGTGTGTTACCTGGGACCTGAAGGCCAGTAGCTCTGCCTGCAGTTCATTGATACCTGGTGTGTGTGTTTATGTCTGTCTCTGGGTGTGTGTGTGTTACCTGGGACCTGAAGGCCAGTAGCTCTGCCTGCAGTTCATTGATCATCTCATACTCGGTGTGTGTGTTTATGTCTGTCTCTGGTGTGTGTGTGTTAACCTGGGACTGAAGGCCAGTACCGCCTCTG
>NW_028164718.1:2500-17500 GCF_964263955.1 Coregonus lavaretus
TCTCTATCCATATCCCCTACATCTCCATCCCTCCTCCCCCCTCTACCCCTTCTCTCTATCCATATCCCCTACATCTCCATCCCTCCTCCCCCCTCTACCCCTTCTCTCTATCCATATCCCCTACATCTCCATCCCTCCTCCCCCTCTACTCCTTCTCTCTATCCATATCCCCTACATCTCCATCCTATTCCTCCTCTTTCCTTCTCTCCCTCCCCCTCTCATCCCCTCTGCCTTGTAGGCATGATGTTTCTCTCTCTTTCTCTCCCCATATCCCCTACATCTTTCCACCTCTATTCCTCTGTCTACACCGTTCTCTGTTTCCATCTCTTCATCCATCCATCCATCCATCCATCCATCCATCCTTCATTCCAATGTGCAAGAAGAGAAACATGATGTTGTTTGGGATGTTTTATGTGTTATCAATAGAGTTTGTTTTACATTCCTGGTGTGTGTCTGATTTCTTATATACATGTATTCCCTCTATACCCTATATACCCTATTCCTTATATACCCTATTCCCTATATACCCTATTCCGTCTATACCATATTCCCTATATACCCTATTCCCTATTACTCTATTCCCTCTATATAGCCTCTATACCCTATTCCCTCTATACCCTATTCCCTTATATACCCTATTCCCTCTATACCCTATTTTCTATAAACCCTATTCCCTCTATACCCTATTCCCTCTATACCCTATTCCCTTATATACCCTATTCCCATAAACCCTATTCCCTATATACCCTATTCCCTCTATACCCTATTTCCTGTAAACCCTATTCCCCATAAACCCTATTCCCTATATACCCTATTCCCTCTATACCAGGTGTGTCAAACTCATTTTAGCTCAGGGGCCACATGGAGGAAAATCTATTCCCAAGTGGGCCGGACCGGAAAAATCATGGTATATATAACTTAAAAACAACAACTTCAGATTGTTTTCTTTGTTTTAATACGATCAACATACAACATACAGCTGGAGCCTGAGGACAGTGTGTCCAAAATAGTACAAGCACAACATCACTATTAATCATAAAACACGTCAAGTTTATTTGAAAATTCTAAAGAAAAAGAACACAAACACACAATGCCTCAGTGATTAACAGAACTGTTTCACAGATCACAGAACTATATCAGGGGGTCATTTCTCAGGCAGAAATGTAGATAAAAAGAACGAAATCCTGTTCCCCAAACAAGTGCAAGAACCACAGAGTCAAGAATAGGTTAAATATACAAATAAAATAAAATCAATTAAATACAATAGCACATCAACATAAAAACATATAAACATAAAGCTGGAGCCTGAGGACAGTGTGTCCAAAAGCACAACATCACTATTAATCATAAAACACCTCAAGTTATTTGAAAGTTCTGAGGACAAAGAACACACAAACACACAATGCCTCAGTGATTCACAGAAGTATATCACAGATCACAGAACTATATCAGGGTGTCTCATGTAGCACTTTAAGTGGGGTTGCATAGTTTATTTGACTCCTGATACCTGGCATCTTTTAGCTTTCACCAGCCAGGCGTCACATCCTGAGTGGCAAGTGCTTGTGCGTGAGCCTTGAGCGCAGCTTTGTTTTATTTATGCTCATTACAGAGAAAACTTGCTCACAAAGATATGTGGTTCCAAACATGCACAACAGTTTTGCAGCGAGGGCTGTCAAGTTGGGGTAACCTGGCAAGAGGTTCTGATTAAATGTGTCCAAGCCAGCTGCGGCAAATTTGCCCTTCAAATCCGAGTCACACTGCAAGTCTATTATTTCAAGTTGGATGCTGACGGGCAGATCAGAGGGATTCACGGTGAATGGCGAGCAAAAAACATTGAAGTCTTTCTCCAGTTCACCAAAAATCTGAAAGCGTTGCTCAAACTCCCGTAACAGTCCCGTTATTTT
The DNA here is from genome assembly GCF_964263955.1 of Coregonus lavaretus. Lineage (NCBI taxonomy): Eukaryota > Metazoa > Chordata > Actinopteri > Salmoniformes > Salmonidae > Coregonus > Coregonus lavaretus. The sequence goes on from NW_028164718.1 coordinate 4,405, forward strand.
ATCGCTTCATGTCTGCCACATGTTGGGTCGCGCACACATTTTTCAGACAGGGGAAGTGAGCTGCATCACCACCGGCAAGTTGCGTCTCCCACAATGACAGCTTCAACTTGAAAGAACGTATGCTGTCATAATACTGCGTGACAACTTTGTTGCGCCCGTGCAGCTGTTTGTTCAAGTTATTCAGGTGCTCTGTAACATCCACCATAAATGCAAGGTCCTGCATCCATTCTGCGGAATGGAATTCTAACACTGTTCAATTTCTTCTCGTAAATCAAAGAAACGCCTCAGCACCTCGGCTTAACCATCTTACCTCAGTGTGGTATGGCAGGCCATAGATGTGGTCTTTCTCTCTGAGAAGGCTGTCAAACTGACGGTGATTCAGGCTTCTGGATCGGATGAAATTAACAGTTTGGATGACCACCTTCATGACGTTATCCATCTTTAATGACTTGCAACACAAAGCCTCCTGGTGCAAAATACAGTGAAAAGTAAAAAAATCACGTCCTCCATTTGCAGATTGCACTTTCTCTCTGAACTTTGTCACAACGCCTGCTTTTTTCCCGATCATTGAGGGCGCACCATCTGTAGCCAGGCTGACAGCGCGGGACCAGTCCACTCCGACCCTGTCCAGCGCGCCGACGAGTGCGGTAAAAATATCAGCTGCTGTCGTTGTATCTGTCATCGGCACCAACTCCACGAACTCCTCGGTGACGGTCAATGTGTCATCAACTCCGCGGATGAAAATGGCCAGTTGTGCAACATCTGTAATGTCCGTGCTTTCATCAATTGCAACCGAAAACGCAATAAATGACTTTACTTTTTGCTTCAACTGGCTTTCCAAATCCACTGAAAGATCGGAAATCCTGTCTGCAACTGTGTTTCTTGTCAGGCTGATATTTACAAAAGCCTGACGCTTTTCAGGGCACACAATCTCAGCTGCCTTCATCATGCATGTTTTTACAAATTCACCCTCACTAAATGGTTTTGAAGCCACTGCGATTTCATTAGCAATGAGGTAGCTAGCTTTCACTGCAGCGTCACTGATGTCTCGGCTGTGAGTAAACACAGACTTGACCTACTTGCTCTGCCCCGGTATAAACAGTTTGCTTGCTTAACACAATTGCTATTGCGCCATCCAGTGGACGCAATTGGAACAGCAGTTTATTTTATTGAAAAATTGCAGCGCATTTTTATACTTTACAAAATCATCTCGCGGGCCGGATTAAACCCGTTTGCGGGCCTGATCCGGCCCGCGGGCCGGACGTTTGACACCCCTGCTCTATACCCTATTTCATATAAACCCTATTCCCTCTATACCATATTCCCTATATACCCTATTCCCTCTATACCTTATTCCCTTATATACCCTATTCCCTCTATACCCTATTCCCCATATACCCTATTCCCTCTATACCCTATTCCCTATATACCCTATTCCCTCTATACCCTATTCCCTATATACCCTATTCCCTCTATACCCTATTCCCTCTATACCCTATATACCCTATTCTCCATATACCCTATTCCCTCCATACCCTATTCCTTCTATACCCTATTCCCTCTATACCCTATTCCCCATATACCCTATTCCCTCTATACCCTATTCCCTATGTACCCTATTCCCTATGTACCCTATTCCTTCTATACCCTATTCCCTCTGTACACTATTCCCCATATACCCTATTCCCTCTATACCCTATTCCCGATGTACCCTATTCCCTATATACCCTATTCCCTATATACCCTATTCCCCATATACCCTATTCCCTCTATACCCTATTCCCTATGTACCCTATTCCCTATATACCCTATTCCATATATACCCTATATACCCTATTCCCTATGTACCCTATTCCCTATATACCCTATTCCATATATACCCTATATACCCTATTCCCTATATACCCTATTCCCTATATAGTGGTGGACGGCTTTTGACCAGAGCCCTATGGGAACAGGGTGCCATTTGGGATGCAGAACTATGGTGTTAACAGATATCAATATCAGTTCCAGGGCTAACACACACACACACACACACACACACACACACACACACTCACACTCACACTCACACTCACACTCACACACACACTCACACAGACAGCGCCAGGCCTAATTAAGATAAAGAGCCTCTAGAAAACTGAACATCAGAACATGATGATGATTTGTGTTTGCTGCTGAAAGGCCTCGGGGTTTCGAAGGCCATTATGGAGTCTGTCTGTGGGTTAAACACACAGCTATAGTGATTTGCTGTGCGACATTAGTGAAATGTCAGATTAATGATGTTGTTTGTTGACTAATGCATCCTGTGTCATTATGCATGCGTGCCATTATGTATGTGTGTGTCTGTGTGTGTCTGTGTGTGTGTGTGTGTGTGTGTCTGTGTGTGTGTGTGTGTCTGTGTGTGTGTGTGTGTCTGTGTGTGTCTGTGTGTGTGTGTCTGTGTGTGTCTGTGTGTGTGTGTGTGTCTGTGTGTGTGTGTCTGTCTGTGTGTGTGTATGTGTGTGTCTGTGTGTGTGTGTGTCTGTGTGTGTCTGTGTGTGTGTGTGTCTGTGTGTGTCTGTGTGTGTGTGTGTCTGTGTGTCTGTGTGTGTGTGTGTGTGTGTCTGTGTGTGTGTGTATGTGTGTGTCTGTGTGTGTCTGTGTGTGTGTGTGTGTCTGTGTGTGTGTGTATGTGTCTGTGTGTGTGTGTATGTGTGTGTCTGTGTGTGTCTGTGTGTGTGTCTGTGTGTGTGTGTATGTGTGTGTCTGTGTGTGTCTTTGTGTGTGTGTTTGTGATGGTAATTTGGTAACTGAGACAATACAGAAAGAGAGAGAGAGATGGAGAGAGGGGGAGAGAGAGAGAGAGAGATGAGGTGAGAGAACGAGGGATGACCACTCAAGAGATGGATGAAGAGAAACATGGGGATGACGGGAGCGGATGATGGAGGGGGCGGAGGAGAATATTCAATATTCTTCCTCTCTTATTTCCTCAGGTTACTGTGCTCCAGAGCCCCAAGACAACAAGAGGACATCCCTGACCTTTAACCCAAAGTAAGGCTCACTACTAGTAGTTGGGTCGTTTTGTCCATCATTCAATTAAATCAAATGTATTTATAAAGCCCTTTTTACATCAGCAGATGTCACAAAGTGCTATACAGAAACTCAGCCTAAAACCCCAAACAGCAAGCAATGCAGATGTAGAAGCAGGACAGAAAAACATAAAAGCCCATAGATGTAGCTAGATATATAAAGCCCATAGATGTAGCTAGATATATAAAGCCCATAGATGTAGCTAGATATATAAAGCCCATAGATGTAGCTAGATATATAAAGCCCATAGATGTAGCTAGATATATAAAGCCCATAGATGTAGCTAGATATATAAAACCCATAGATGTAGCTAGATATATAAAGCCCATAGATGTAGCTAGATATATAAAGCCCATAGATGTAGCTAGATATATAAAGCCCATAGATGTAGCTAGATATATAAAGCCCATAGATGTAGCTATATATATAAAGCCCATTGATGTAGCTAGATATATGAAGCCCATAGATGTAGCTAGATATATAAAGCCCATAGATGTAGCTAGCTATATAAAGCCCATAGATGTAGCTAGATATATGAAGCCCATAGATGTAGCTAGATATATAAAGCCCATAGATGTAGCTAGCTATATAAAGCCCATAGATGTAGCTAGATATATAAAGCCCATAGATGTAGCTAGATATATAAAGCCCATAGATGTAGCTAGATATATAAAGCCCATAGATGTAGCTAGATATATAAAGCCCATAGATGTAGCTAGATATATGCTCTCTTGGGTAAATAAATGAAACTAGCTCCAGTCCACGGCATAATTGGGACCAAATACAAACAACTATGACCAGAGGGGACCAACTGAGACCGATTCTTTCAACAACTGTATTTGGGTGGTTGTGTTGGCGGTAATCTGGGTGGGAGTAACTTGCCCATAGGGCAATTGGTAGAGCATGGCGCATGGCGCTTGTAACGCCATGGCGCTTGTAACGCCAGGGTAGTGGGTTCGATCCCCGGGACCACCCATACCTAAAAATGTATGCACGCATGACTGTAAGTCGCTTTGGATAAAAGTGTCTGCTAAATGGCATATTATATTATTATACAGTACGTTAGATACACTATGTATACAAAAGTATGTGGACACCCCCTTCAAATGAGTGGATTCTATTTCAGCCACACCCGTTGCTGACAGGTGTATAGAAATCGAGCACACAGCCATGCAATCTCCATAGACAAACATTGGCAGTAGAATGGCCTTACTGAAGAGCTCAGTGACTTTCAACGTGGCACCGTCACAGGATGCCACCTTTCCAACCAGTCAGTTCGTCACATCGCTGCCCTGCTAGAGCTGTTGTGGTTTAGATCCTACCTGTCGGAAAGATATCAGTTTGTCTCTGTGAATGGTCTGTCCTCCGACAAATCAACTGTACATTTCGGTGTTCCTCAAGGTTCCGTTTTAGGACCACTATTGTTTTCACTATATATTTTACCTCTTGGGGATGTTATTCGAAAACATAATGTTAACTTTCACTGCTATGCGGATGACACACAGCTGTACATTTCAATGAAGCATGGTGAAGCCCCAAAATTGCCCTCGCTAGAAGCCTGTGTTTCAGACATAAGGAAGTGGATGGCTGAAAACTTTTTACTTTTAAACTCGGACAAAACAGAGATGCTTGTTCTAGGTCCCAAGAAACAAAGAGATCTTCTGTTAAATCTGACAATTCATCTTGATGGTTGTAAAGTCGTCTCAAATAAAACTGTGAAGGACCTAGGCGTTACTCTTGACCCTGATCTCTCTTTTGACGAACATATCAAGACTGTTTCAAGGACAGCTTTTTTCCATCTACGTAACATTGCAAAAATCAGAAATTTTCTGTCCAAAAATGATGCAGAAAAATTGATCCATGCATTTGTTACTTCTAGATTGGACTACTGCAATGCTCTATTTTCCGGCTACCCGGATAAAGCACTAAATAAACTTCAGTTAGTGCTAAATACGGCTGCTAGAATCCTGACTAGAACCAAGAAATTTGATCATATTACTCCAGTGCTAGCTTCCCTACACTGGCTTCCTGTTAAGGCAAGGGCTGATTTCAAGGTTTTACTGTTAACCTATAAAGCGTTACATGGGCTTGCTCCTACCTATCTTTCCGAGTTGGTCCTGCCGTACATACCAATACGTACGCTACGGTCACAAGACGCAGGCCTCCTAATTGTCCCTAGAATTTCTAAGCAAACAGCGGGAGGCAGGGCTTTCTCCTATAGATCTCCATTTTTATGGAACAGTCTGCCTACCCATGTGAGAGACGCAGACTCGGTCTCAACCTTTAAGTCTTTACTGAAGACTTATCTCTTCAGTAGGTCATATGATTGAGTGTAGTCTGGCCCAGGAGTGTGAAGGTGAACGGAAAGGCTGGAGCAACGAACAAGCCCTTGCTGTCTCTGCCAGGCCGGTTCCCCTCTCCACTGGGGTTCTCTGCCTCTAACCCTGTTGCAGGGGCTGAGTCACTGGCTTGCTGGTGCTCTTTCATGCCGTCCCTGGGAGGGGTGCGTCACTTGAGTGGGTTGAGTTACTGACGTGATCTTCCTGTCTGGGTTGGCGCCCCCCCCCTTGGTTTGTGCTGTGGTGGAGACCTCTGTGGGCTATACTCGGCCTTGTCTCAGGATTGTAAGTTGGTGGTTGGGGATATCCCTCTAGTGGTGCGGGGGCTGTGCTTTGGCGGAGTGGGTGGGGTTATATCCTTCCTGTTTGGCCCTGTCCGGGGGTTTCTTCGGATGGGGCCACAGTGTCTCCGGACCGCTCCTGTCTCAGCCTCCAGTATTTATGCTGCAGTAGTTTATGTGTCGGGGGGCTGGGGTTAGTTGGTTATACCTGGAGTACTTCTCCTGTCTTATCCAGTGTCCTGTGTGAATTTAAGTATGCTCTCTCTAATTCTCTCGTTCTCTCTTTCTCTCTGAGAACCTGAGCCCTAGGACCATACGTCAGGACTACCGGGCATGATGACACCTTGCTGTCCCCAGTCCGCCTGGCCTTGCTGCTATTCCAGTTTCAACTGTTCTGCCTGCGGCTACGAAACCCCTACCTGTCCCAGACCTGCTGTTTTCAACTCTAAATGATCGGCTATGAAAAGCCAACTGAGAGACCTGAGCCCTAGGACCATACGTCGGGACTACCGGCCGTGGTGACTCCTTGCTGTCCCCAGTCCGCCTGGCCTTGCTGCTATTCCAGTTTAAACTGTTCTGCCTGCGGTTATGGAACCCCTACCTGTCCCAGACCTGCTGTTTTAAACTCTAATGATCGGCTATGAAAAGCCAACTGAGATTTATTCCTGATTATTATTTGACCATGCTTGTCACTTATGAACATTTTTGAACATCTTGGCATGGTTCTGTTATAATCTCCACCCGGCACAGCCAGAAGAGGACTGGCCACCCCTCATAGCCTGGTTCCTCTCTAGGTTTCTTCCTAGGTTTTGCCTTTCTAGGGAGTTTTTCCTAGCCACCGTGCTTCTACACCTGCATTACTAGCTGTTTGGGGTTTTAGGCTGGGTTTCTGTACAGCACTTCGAGATATTAGCTGATGTAAGAAGGGCTATATAAAATAAAATTGATTGATTGATTGATTGTGCTGTTATTGTGAAGTAGAAATGTCGAGGAGCAACAACGGCTCAGCCGAGAAGTGGTAGGCCACACAAGCTCACAGAACGGGACCGCCGAGTGCTGAAGCACGTACCACGTAAAAATCGTCTGTCCTGGGCAGCAACAGTCACTACCGAGTTCCAAACTGCCTCTGGAAGCAACATCAGCACAACTGTCTGTCGGGAGATTCGTGAAATGGGTTTCTATGGCCGAGCAGCCGCACACAAGCCTAAGATCTCCATGCGCAATGCCAAATGTCGGCTGGAGTAGTGTAAAGCTCGCCGCCATTGGACTCTGGAGCAGTGGAAACGCGTTCTCTGGAGTGATGAATCACGCTTCACCATCTGGCAGTCCTTAACGCTACAGCATACAATGACATTCTAGACGATTCAGTGCTTCCAACTTTGTGGCACCAGTTTAGGGAAGGCCTTTTCCTGTTTCAGCATGACAATGCCCCTGTGCACAAAGCGAGGTCCATACAGAAGTGGTTTGTCAAGATCGGTGTGAAAGCAAAAGCAAAAACTGGTTTTTAGAAATGTTAGCAAATATATATATATTTTTAAACTGAAATATCACAGTTAAGGATTCAGACCCTTTACTCAGTACTTTATTGAAGCACCTTTGGCAGCGATTACAGCCTTGAGTCTTCTTGGGTATGACGCTACAAGCTTGGCACACCTGTATTTGGGGAGTTTCTCACATTCTTCTCTGTAGATTCAGAGACTTGTCCCGACCTCTCCTCCTTGTCTTGGCCAGGTTAAAGCCTGCCTCATCCAAATATATGAATTTGTGATGGTTGTCATCAGCATCCAGCTCCATCACCCTCTAAAAATACATTTTGGAAAGAGATTTACTGATTACTGTACAATGTAGAATTATTAGGGAATTTTATTACAACAGCCATCTTGAAACTGAACATACCTGAACATACTCAGTCCTCATTTGCTTGACTCTGTCTGCATTTTTTTCAAAAGGCACACGGTATAGTTGTTTTAAAGACACCTGGTGCCTTTTCAGCATGCGTGCAATAGTCGGCAAACTTATGGATTCCACATTGTTAAACATGTCTTCATCGTCCAAGATATGCTGGCGAATTTCTGTAAGGCGAATATCATTTCTGGCCCGAACCAAATTGACCACAGCCTGCTCTTGTTGGTCAGTCAGAATTTTGCCTCTGCCTCCCCTATTTGGCCTAGTCTCAATTCTACAGGGAACATTACAGTAAGAAGACACTTGGTCACATCACCTACTCTGTGATACACATTGGTATGCAGTCATTTGACAATTGAGAATAGCATAATGTTTAGTGCATGCTGATGACTTACCGGTTCTCATTGCGGAAAGTTCTGATTATTGAGGCCACGGTTGACCTTCGGAGGTTTGGTTGTATCATTGTAGCCGCCTCAGTCATTGTCATTCCATGATTTATGACATGGTCTACAACTATTGCTCAGAAATGATCTTAGTTTTATGTGTATTGTATCCAAGCAATTGAAAAAAGTGTTAGAGTTTTGAAGAATTTGCATTTTGATCATTGGTTGTGAGTTTTGTGTCTAGAGTTTTGAAAAATGACGTCAAGGTTCTGAAATTAGTGCCAAAGTGATTGTAAAAAACTGTAAACAGATGCATTAGACAGGGAATGGAGAAAGCTGTAAATTGGAATCAAACTGTATTCAGTGTGTTAACTGTGACAGACAGCTTGTCAAGGTCATCTGAGATTCAGTGATGTCACAGTGATGTCACAGTGATATCATTGATGATCACGGTTGATGACAGGAATGAGAATGACCCTGGGAACCTTTTATCAAAACATTCATCTTCTATTATCCTTTTATTTGGTAGAATAGTGACAGTATTGTTCTAGAACAGTGACAGTATTGTTCTAGAATAGTGACAGTATTGTTCTAGAATAGTGACTGTATTGTTCTAGAATAGTGATAGTGTTGTTCTAGAATAGTGACAGTGTTGTTCTACAATAGTGAGAGTATTGTTCTTGTCATATTCGTTGAGTACAGGATTGGACCAAGGTGCAGCGTGGTATGCGTACATGTTAGTTTATTATAGAAACACTGACAAAACAACAAAAGCAACGTAACGTGAAGTTCTAAAGGCTAAACATAAAACAAGCCAAACACACAGAAACAAGATCCCACAACATAGGTAGGCAAAATGGCTGCCTAAGAATGATCCCCAATCAGAGACAACGATCGACAGCTGCCTCTGATTGGGAACCACACCCGGCCAACATAGATCCACACATACCAGATCTACACATTGATATTCACACCCTGACCAAACCATCTAGAGATCTTTATGTCAGGGCGTGACAGTAAGGTGTGGACTCCGGCCGCAAAACTGACTCATTAGGGGAGGGTCCGGTTGGGCATTTAGCCTCGGTGGCGGCTCCGGCTCCGGGCGCGACGTCACCCTTACTGTCCTCTCCTTTTCTGGCTCCCCGTTGCACACCTGGTCCGGTCTGGACCCCGGCGCGATGCTTCCCCTCTCAGTCCTCCCACGATGCACCAAGCCCTGTCTGGACCCTGGTGTGGGAGGCCCCGACCCTGGAGAGGGGCTGACGTCTGGGCCTGGACTGGCAATCCTCCCGTGATGCACCAAGCCCTGTCTGGACCCTGGTGTGGGAGGCCCCAACCCTGAAGAGGGGTTGACGTCTGGTTCTGGGTCTGCAGTCCTCCCGCGATGCACCAAGTCCTGTCTGGACCCTGGTGTGGGAGAGTAGACGACCGGACCCGGACTGGGCACCGGTGGAGCGGACTGCTCTGGCACTGGAGTGGAGCCGCTGACCGGAGCTGAACTGGACCCCGGTGGAGCGGACTGCTCTGGCTCTGGAGTGAGTGAAGCAGCTGACCGGAGCTGGACTTGGCACCGGTGGAACGGACTGCTCTGGCATTGGACTGGAGCAGCTAACCGGAGCTGGACTGGGCACCGGTGGAGCGGACTGCTCTGGCACTGGAGTGAGTGAAGCAGCTGACCGGAGCTGGACTTGGCACCGGTGGAACGGACTGCTCTGACCCTGGACTGGACCGTACCGGGCTGGGGACACGCACCACTAGTCTGGTGCGAGGAGCAGGCACGGGCTGGGCCGAACTGGATACACGCCACCCTAGTCATAGACTGTTCTCTCTGCTACCGCACGGCAAGCGGTACCGGAGTGCCAAGTCTAGGTCCAAAAGACTTCTCAACAGCTTCTACCCCCAAGCCATAAGACTCCTGAACAGCTAATCATGGCTACCCGGACTATTTGCACTGCCCCCCCACCCCACCCTTTTTACGCTGCTGCTACTCTGTTAAGTATTTATGCATAGTCACTTTAACTCTACCCACATGTACATATTACCTCAACTACCTCAACTAGCCGGTGCCCCCGCACATTGACTATGCAACGGTACCCCCCTGTATATATAGCCTCCCTACTGTCACTTTATTTTACTGTATATATAGCCTCCCTACTGTCACTTTATTTTACTTCTGCTCTTTTTTTTCTCAACACTTTTTTTTGTTGTTGTTTTATTCTTACTTTTTTTGTTTAAAAAAAAATGCACTGTTGGTTAAGGGCTGTAAGTAAGCATTTCACTGTAATGTCTGCACCTGTTGTATTCGGCGCATGTGACCAATAAAATTTGATTTGATTTGATTTGATTTGAGCAGGTACGGGGCGCACCGGGCTGGCGACACGCACCACTGGTTTGGTGCGAGGAGCAGGAACGGGCCGTACAGGACTGGAGACACGCACCACTGGTTTGGTGCGGGGAGCAGGCACGGGCTGTGCCGAACTGGAGACACGCACCACTGGTTTGGTGCGAGGAGCAGGCACGGGCCGTACCGGACTGGATACACGCACCACTGGTTTGATGCGAGGAGCAGACACGGGCTGTGCCGGACTGGAGACACGCACCACTGGTTTGGTGCGAGGAGCAGGCACGGGCCTTACCGCACTGGGGACACGCACCACGGGTCTGTGAAGGCGCCCTGGCGGCACAGTGCGCAACGCCGGCGCATAGCCTGGTGCCTGCACAGTCACACGCTCCTCAAAGCGAGTGCGGGGAGTTGGCTCTGCTCTGCAACCTGGCTTCACCAGCCTCTGCTCTAAGTACTGAGCTCTCTGCTGCTGAAGGGTTAACTCCTCTCTCAGATCTTCCTGTTGCCTGGCCAACTCCTCTCTCAGTGCATCCACTGACTCCTTCTCCCTGTGAGCCTCCTGTAGCGCCTCCCTCTGAAGGGATAACTCCTGCTCCCTCTGAGCTAACAGCCCCCACAATGTGGTGGTCTCCTCTCTCAGACTGCTGAGCTGCAGGTCTTGGAGGGCCTCTACTATAGCAGCCTCCTCCTCCTCCACAGTCAGCCTTTTCACGGCCTCCTGCTGCCTCGTCGACCACCCCGTGTGCCCCCCCCCCCCCATTTTTTTTATTGGGGCTGCCTATCGGGCTTCCTTAGTGATCGGGACCTTTTGAGTCGCCGTTTTTTCTCCCTCGCTTTCTCCGTCTGCTCCCAAGAAAGGCGATCCATACCTGCCTGGATCTCCTCCCAAGTCCAGGATCCCTTACCGTCCAAAATATCCTCCCATGTCCATGTTGTCTGCTCTTCCTGTTCACGCTGCTTGGTCCGTTGGTGGTGGGATCTTCTGTCACGTTCGTTGAGTAAAGGATTGGACCAAGGTGCAGCGTGGTATGCGTACATAGTTGTTTAATTATAATAATAAACACTTGACAAAATAACAACGCAACTGAACGTGAAGTTCAAAAGGCTAAACTTCCAACAAGCCAAACAGAAACAAGATCCCACAACATAGGTAGGCAAAATGGCTACCTAAGTATGATCCCCAATCAGAGACAACGATCGACATCTGCCTCTGTTTGGGAACCACACCCGGCCAACATAGAAATACACATTCTAAAATGTTCACATAGATATTCACATACTAGATATTCACACCCTGACCAAACCAACTAGAGATCTTTATGTCAGGGCGTGACAGTTCTAGAATAGTGAGAGTATTGTTCTATAATAGTGAGAGTATTGTTCTAGAATAGTGAGATTATTGTTCTAGAATAGTGAGAGCATTGTTCTAGAATAGTGTGAGTATTGTTCTAGAATAGCGAGAGTATCGTTCTAGAATAGTGAGAGTATTGTTCTAGAATAGTATTGTTCTGGAATAGTGACAGTATTGTTCTAGAATAGTGACAGTATTGCTCTAGAATAGTGAGAGTATTGCTCTAAAATAGTGAGAGTATTGTTCTAGAATAGTGACAGTATTGCTCTAGAATAGTGAGAGTATTGCTCTAAAATAGTGAGAGTATTGTTATAGAATAGTGACAGTATTACTCTAGAATAGTGAGAGTATTGCTCTAAAATAGTGAGAGTATTGTTATAGAACAGTGACAGTATTGTTCCAGAATAGCGTGATAATTGTTCCAGAATAGCAAGAGTATTGTTCCAGAATAGCGAGAGTATTGTTCTAGAATAGTGAGAGTATTGTTCTAGAATAGTGAGAGTATTGTCCTAAAATAGTGAGAGTATTGTTCAAGAATAGAGAGAGTATTGTTCTAGAATACATTCTAATATTCCTCTGCTCCTCTGACTGCATTTACAGTACAGCGGATCTTACAGTTTCCCATTCCCTACGGACCCTGGTCAAAAGTAGTGCACTATAAAGGGAATAGGGTTCCATTTGAGATGCAGACATTAGCTATGGAGTTTTGGGAGTACAGCTCATCTATTCTGTGAGGTTATCAGAATCTCTTTCTGGTCTGATAATTACATTTGGGCCCATTTTAAATACTGACTCAACCAGGGGCGTTTGCAGGATTTGAAGACATTTGGGGCTTAGCCCAAAGTCAGTAGGGGGGTCCGGGGGATTTCTCCCCCCGCCAAAAAAGAAGGAATTTCAACCGCTAAATGCATGAATTTGGTGCAATTTGAGATTGACATTTTAGTGATCCAATTTACATTTTAGTCATTTAGCAGACGCTCTTATCCAGAGCGACTTATAATCAGTGAGTGCATACATACATTTGTCATACTGGCCCCCCGTGGGATGGGGGGAGATGAACATTGAGAGATTAGAACACTGATAGTTTAGCTATTTTTCAGGTAACTTGCACATTCCCACCTGCCACAGCAGACACTGCTGGTACTCAATTACAGTTGCTACTGTGGGTCTCTCAACTCTGGAACACTCTCTACTCTCTACTTTTTGAACACATACATCTACAGTGTATTGCCAAAAAACCTCCATACCACTCAACAACTTCAAACATAGACTCCAATGAGCCAAACTGATTAAAGAATCCCACAGTACCCAAACACCCTCTTTCTCTACACGCTGTTGTACAAAACACTTTAACTTAGTATTTTACATAGTATTTTGTATTTGTTTTATTTTTCCATTCCACTTCAAGTAAAACAAGCTAA